>NW_014569722.1:187942-197469 GCF_001313835.1 Polistes canadensis
ACTTTTAGCATAAAAAATATTTACCATATTTTCAATACTGAAGACACCTAGATTATTAAACACTAGTCTAGATAGAATCAGTATTTGATTACGTGTGATAAGATAAGGTGTTTAGGATCAAATTGTATTGTAATATGTTAAGTTTTATTGAAATGTATGACTCTGTAAAAAAGATAATATGCATTGACACGTGAACTGTAAATGATCAAGTTGCTGATGAAGTCCCCAGTAAGGGACGAAACGTACAACTAGTTCAAAATAAATTGTTCATAAGATTTATTAACCGTCTATAACTCCCTCTAAGACTTATATATTAATATACAATAATACTATACCATAGAAAATAAAAAGCATATGTTATATTTCGAAACCCATCGTAATCCTCGTATTTTCGTATACGATATTGAAGTTCAAAAAGGATCAGCAGAAAAAGGTGAAAACAGTGTTTGACAAATAGTAAATGTTACAATTTCTATATTGACCTATCTATTCGTTGGTACAATTCAAAGATTAATTCCAGCATGCATGTATTTCGATGTTTCGATTCTCGAAATCTTAAGATAAGCGCGAGCATGCACTTTGCAACCCATTTTCCACGCGATATTCCACAAAGGCGTCTTTATTCCGATAATATACCGTAGGCAAAACTCTTCCCAAAGAAGGAGAAAGGATTAAATTGAGTAGAAGAGGAACGTCTAGAAATCTAGAAGATTCGCTAAGTCATGAATCGACCTAAATTTATTTCTTATCATTCTTTCTTTACCGTTCTTCCAAAAATTTATATCTATGAAAGAAGACAAATATGAATAAGAATGAACTATATTCATTTCTTCATATTTTTCGCAAATTTTCCATTCGTTTTTTTTTAAGTATTTTTATCTACGAAAATACATCAAAGATTTCTTTAAAAAAAAAAGCAACAAAAATTGATCATCTAATTCCTAAATATACAAATTTCAAAATTCTTTTTATAAGTTTTCAAATAATCATAAGAAGTAGAGAAAAAAGAATGAAAATAAAGGGACCAATATTATTTGTTCATATTTGTCACAAACATGTCATTCATTTCTTATTTATTTTTCTCTATATAAAAATGTCAAAGGTTTAACGAAAAGGTCAGAATATAATTCAAAAATTATTCAAAAACAAATTGATTCTTCGATTCGTTTTGTACAAAATTCGAGAATCTCATTCTGGATCTTTGAATGTGATTGTGGATAGTGTTAACACAGATGAATTGAAATAAAACGGGCAAGAAAGAAAAATAAGAGATTTTTGCGGTCGTTTTCCGGCTTTTCATACTCGCGTGGAGTTTATTTAAATGCACGAAGGAGAGAAAAGAGAGTTAAAAAAAAAAATAGAAAATACGAGAGAGATAGGTTTCGAGAGCAATTCTCGAGGCAATAAAAAGTTTTTTTTTTCTTTTCTTTTTTTGAGAAAAAATAAAAAAGAGAGAGACAGACAGACAGACGGATAGACAGAAAGGAAGAAGAACATACACATACATGCATAACAATTTACGCGTTAGTCCGTAATCGACGTACTTATCGAGATACACAATTAATTTTTATTCACTGTTAATTTAATCTTAAATTTGATTGTCTTGGCTTATCAATTTCTACTTTTTTGTTTCCTTTTTTAATTCTCTTCCATATTCTTTCTTCCTCTCTTTTTCTTTTTCACACTTTTTTTTTACCTTTTTATTAATGGGCAGGGGAATATGAGGTATACCACTTTTTCGAACGAAGAACGAAAACGTGTATGACGTTTTTGAGAGAATAAAAATATGATTTTATATATTAATTTTATTATTTCACGCGTGAATACTGAAAATCAAATGACTTTATTGACACATGGAATAACAATAATGTTTTAACGAACATGTTACATTTGTTGAAACGTTCATTCAATTAATTTTGAATGGATAAGGGATTCAAGTTGTTTTTTTATTTTTATTCGTTATGATCGGATATGAGTTAGTTAATCAATCGTATTGTATTAGTTTTTTGACAATTGACAAGTGACAGATAGAAAATAATTCCAACGTTGAGAATTAAATTGAACGAAAAATTGTGTTTTGTCAAATAAAAATATGAAATAATTATATCGAAAATCATTTGCATGAATTTGATATTAAAAATGTTAACGTTACTTTTAAGCCACGACGATAAATAACATTTTATTGATAATATTATAGTAAATTGCGATAATCATTTATATAAAAATGTGTATAATATATACGATTACTCGAAGTAACTTTTATCGAATGAAAATGGATGAAAATGTTGTTACTAAAATAAAAGTTCAATTTCGGTAAAGGGGCATGTAGCTCGTACAATTCACGTTCACAATTCACATAATATTTTTCGATTTGAACGTTAATATCGAAACGGCATTGCAATATTTTGAACGATTTCAGCGTGCAATATTACGATACGTGTCGGTGGTAAGAACATTGCGTTAACGTGGAAAAACGGGGATACATATGCGTGCATATATATATATATATATATATATATATATATATAAACATATATATAGATAAACATATATATAGGACACACACACACACACCTGTAACATATGTATAATACATATATATTTACCAACTTGCATCAGGATACACAACACAACCCATGAAGCTATAAACTTATCTAGCGTGTTTATACTTTTTTCTTTTTTTCTTTTCCACCCCTTTTTTTTCTTTTTTTTCTTTTTTACTATACTATTAATCGAAATTTACGAGACACACGCGCTACAACGTTATCTTGGCAATAAAACCCATTCGCTTGCACGTAAACAGCAGCACACGTATGCGCATATATGTATATATATATATGTATACTATATTGTAATAATTACATCTTTATATAGTGTAGTTTTATTTAAAAAATTGCATAATAATTAAAAGAATGCTATAAAATGAGAACGTTATAATCTTAAATTTTATGTAATAGGTGCATTATTACCTTTAAAAATATGCGCAACATTCGGAAGAGCATATAAACAAAACATTTAATAAAAATAATTAGATAGAAGACAATGTTTCATTTCAATGGTGGATTTCGAAGAAATGTCATTTTTCTGAATAGTTTGCGTCAATATTTTTTATACTTTTAACAAATGGATTTTAATGATTTTTATATTAAATTAAAGTAAACTCTTTTTTCTACGCGTAGAATACTTTGTCGAGTTATAAATTTAGCACGTAAAGTTCAGAAAATGTATATATATATACATATATACGTGCGTGCATATATTACGATCCTTATCCTTTATGGAGGCTCATTTACCAGTTGTTCCGAGATCGAGCTTTGTTTTCTAGGCCGATTTACGACAACTGCAAAATGCCATAATTAAAAACTTTCTAATCGAACTGAAAGAAAAATTGAAAAGAATATTTGTTCCGAAACACACACAACTGACATAGAAATTCGTGTATGTGTATCTTAAAAATCTAGCGAGATAAAAGTAATAATATTATATCTGAAAGATAACTCGAACGAATCAGGAAACAAACGTTGAACGTTTGAAAGAGAAACCGCGAAGACAAATATTTCGATTTCTTTCACATTATTCTTTTTATTCTTTTATTTTTTTTTTTTATATATATAATATTTATCCAAGTTTTCATTCGCGATAGCCTCTGGTAAAGAAGAGACCCCTTTTCCAAAAGTGAAAGATGATATCGAGAATTCAATTGTGATTTTCCCTTGTCGTGATTTCTTCTTATTTTTTTCTATTTTTTTTTGTCTTTTTCCTTCCTTCCTTCTTTCTCTTTTTCTATTTTCAACGAACTTTATATATATCCAATCACCTGATCGAGATATGTCAGCATCGGGGCGTAAATCCAACAACCAGCTTTATCCCCTCCCCTCTCTTTCTCTCTTTCTCTCTCTCTCTCTCTTCGTACCGAATACGGTATCCACCTGATTTATTTCTAGGTCGGGCAGCAGTCATATTTTCAAAGTGTCTTCGTCGTAAAAATTTCCTACACTTCGGTCCATATATTACACGCCCAACATCCGTCGGCAGTGTTACATAAAACTGAATGTTTGCTTCTTTATCTTTGTCTTCCACCTACCCTCCTCTATCATCTCTCTCTCTCTCTCGCTGAACAAACTCGATCGAATTTCAAAGTAATTTTTTTCTTCTTCCCTTTTTGACGCGTCTTTCACATTTTATTGTATAAGTTATCATTCGGAATGAATCGAAATACTTGCAATAAGATTTTCTTTCAATTTAAATTCCAATTTTTTTCCCCCTTTTCCCTTTTTTATAAGTCTGTTGTTGATCTTATGATGTAATCATGGTGATAGGTATAAGCGAAATCAAAAATGTATTTATTTATTTCGTGAAAAGATTTTTGACGATTTTTTATTGTTATCTACCTATGTACAATATATATATACATATGTAGAAGATCTGTATATAAAAGTATATCTTATCGGAGTTCCTTTGGAGTCATGCAAAAGAGTAGTACAATATAATAGACACGAAGAGTGGTAGCATAATGCATTGACATTTCGAGTTATCATATTCCATAATACAGAGAAGACACCTATTCGTCTAGGTGTCTATTTCTCGATGGCTCTCGATAACAGAAAGATCAAGTATATTATATGATATGCACGTTGAAATAGTGACATTACAATAGGGTTTGTATTCTATTTGAAAATGACGTTATTGAACTGAAATGGAGAATACATTTATATAAAAGTTGATACGACCAACTTGTATTCGTATCGTAACACCTCATAAAATCTTCAAATTTCGTTAGATTTGTCTTTTTCTTTTTGTTTTGTTTTTATTAGTTATTTCGTTAGGTTTGAAACAATTACGTTTATGTTAAATATAATGTCATTAATTAATATTTATATTGATATATGTGTTTATATATTACTTGTCAACGAAGAAATGTTTAATCAGAAAAATAATTATTTAACTATCAACAAATTTTACAATTCAATTTTATCAGTATGTTATATATATTCTTACTTGATAACAATGATTATTATTCGAATTTGATTTGGATAAAAATCAAATAAAGTAATGGTAAATTCAATGGATATGGTGGTATTGTATGCGAATACCACAAGATAAAATATCTATGAGATAAGTAGCCATTGGAGAGGGAAAATCCTTAGGATACACCACCTATCTATAAGAAAAAGTAAGGGCTTTTTCCAAGGTAAAATGTTTCGGTTCTTTACAAAAGGTGAATAAGAGCAGAAAGTGGAGATAGGTTTTCTTCCTCTTATAGATAAACGATTCAAGATTTTTCCTTCCACCTTAGAACGGTAAAATAGAATTCTCTTAATACGATCCTTTCGCTATGTCGAAATGTTGTCTTCTTATCTTTTTCTATTACTTCCTTCTTCCTACCTAACTTCTCTGTCTGTCCGTTTTTTTCTTTTTTCTTTTTTTTTTTTTATCCTTTATTATTTTATCTTTATTTTTATTTATTTTATTTTGAAATTCTCGTTAACATCGTATCGTTTAGATATAAAATATTTTTTAGATAAATATATTTCTCTTAATATTTTTTACAAAAACACATTATTAGAAAAAAATTAGTTTTCAATATTGTTCGCAGGATAAATTATCAAACGTATTCGTATCTTTGGAAGGAAGAAAAACATGTCAATTAGTCGAGACTCGTTATAGTTATGAAAATACTAGGAGAGTCAAATACGGATGCCAAGTTTTCTTTCTTTCGATGAAAAATATTCATTTTTGCCTCGTATTTTGACCGATTGAACAGAAAAAAGAAACTTGATTAAAATAGTTATTCGAGTATAAGAAAAATGAATGAGAATGAAAAGAATGAGTAATTGATATTAAATAATGTATTTTATTCGTAGATTCATCGATAATATTTTTCTCATAGGATTCAATATAATTATCGAAATTAACATAATCTTCGTTCAGAGAATAATAAATGTTTCGAATACATTTGTTTCAATGAAACAAATATTGTTTCCTTTTTCTTTTTTCTTTTGTAATTTTATTATCGCGTTATAGTTGCGTTAGACGAATGAAAATTATATAAAAGAATTTGTGTGTGTGTGTGTTAAAATTGTAAGTACGAATTAGATAATAAAATAGAGGACAAAACGAAGGACGCGTTATTCCTAAATTACATTTTTTTAATACATTTAAAAACGAGACACACTCTTGAAACAACGTTTTCCAGCTTGGTTTTGTTTGTACGTTAATAAGCGTGCAATTAATTTCAACGAACGAAACAAAGTGCTGCTCCATTATTTCCTCCTGGCCTTTTTGAAATCAACGTTTTTCCCGTTAGCTTAAACAAATGGTTGGCCGCGATAAAGAGAACAAATTGTTTTCGCCAATTATTAAAACTATTTACGCGTAACGCGTGTTAAATAATTGTTAACATTATCTCTAATACTTAATCATTATTACAATTATTATTTTAAATAATTCTGATAATAAATGTTAACAATTCGAAGAGTATTTTCTTTTTTAAATATCATTCATCATCTAAACTCTTTATCGAAATTTTTCGTATAACATATAATCAAAGATTTATTAATTCAATTATATCGTCGGGGTAAAATTCAAAAAGAAAAAAATAAAAAGAAATTGTAACAAACGACATGGAAAGAAGAAATATATATCACATATATATAATACGCAGGTAAAAATTTGTATTTTATCATTCGCAAAAAATTCATTATTATTTCGTTAAAAATCTTTACTTCGTACCTTCCGTACGAGGCCACCACGTTCGTATTCCTTAATTGAAAATAACCTCGTGGCTAACGACGAACAGAATGAAACGAAACGAAACGTAACGAGAAATAAATTTCAATCTTGTTGAGCAATCTGCAGTAGAGAAATCTCTTTCATCCGTATTTTATCTAACTATATATTATTTCGTATCGGGCGTGACACGACAGAATCGTCGTACACTTTCTCTCTCTCTCTCTTTTTTTTCTTTTTTTGTTCTCTTTCTTTCTTCCTTTTCTTTTTTACATCCTACCCTTTCCCCGGCTCTCACCTCCGGCCCCTCCTCCCCTCCCCTCAACTGGACGGGACACGTTCTTTCACTCGCAGGACGATAAATTATTCCTTTTTGTTTTTTTTCTTTCCTTTTTTCTTTTACCCCTTTTTTCACCCCTTTATCTCTTTCTATCTCCATCTCTGTCCTATTCTCGTTGTTTTCCCATAGATTTCGAGCTCTCCCTGGGGCTTTGGTAGAAGCTTACGACGATTACTATGAACCAGTTATAAACGTATGAAATAAAAAAAAAAAAAAAAGAAAAAACAAAAATCCCTGATGAAATGTTAGTTCGGAAATTTTCTTTTTATGAACGACTAACGTTAAGTTTTAATTGAATTCAATAACCGTATTGTTCTCATTACATATTTTTAGTTAGATATGAGTAAGGAAAATCTAATGATTTTCTATTGAATATATGCTACGAATTTTTTAATTGTATCTCTTTTCTTTTTTTTTTTCATTTTTACTTTTTTCATCGATAATAATTGATTCTTTTTTTTAAATTGATTTTTCGATGCTACGAATCGGCCAGTATTTTATAGTACTCTTGGGATATGCATAAATTTGGTCATTTGCAAAAAGGTCTTTTATACGAGTGATTTTAAGAAAGGTATTTTAATTAGGTAAAATGATATTTTTTGTATTATCCTAGATAAAAAAGAAGATACATTTAAATGGTCTATTTTAAGTGAAACTCCCTGTATATCTAAAAGGAGCACAGCTCGTAACTTCAACGATAACTTTATTATCTTTTTATCGTCCGATTGCTTTTTCTTTATACTTTTCATTTCTTAATGAACGTTTATCAAATTATAAATATGAAGTAATTGGGGCTATTTTTTTCTTTTATTTTCATTCCGTTTCTATTTTTAACACCGACGAAGATATCTTCTTTCGTATTATATCATTGATATTTTATGTATTTCATTCTTTCTTTTTTTTCTTTTTTTTTTTACATTTTTATATGATTAATAATTTGAAAGATAATTCATTTGTATGCTAATCAAATGTATAATGAAATTACAAATTATCAAATGAAATATCTCTTGGGGGTATTAAAAATATTTACTTATAATATAAAAATCAATGATATAAGTTACTTATTTTAATATAGATATATATTTTATATTAATAAAAAAAAATGATATATATTCTTTCAATAATTTCCCTGTAAATTGTTTATTTATATATATATATATATATGTACAAAATCAAGAATATATTTCTTAGGATTGTCTCGAAATTTGTGAAAAAGAAAAAAAATCTATAATTGAATTTTATTATGGTAACATAAAAAGAATATGGTGTATTCCATTGAAAAATATTGAATGGGCTATTAAACCATACGTATTCGAGGGCAGACGTTTGTGTGGTTTACCATCATTGTTCCATATGATACAGATACGAATGTGCGGCTTTGAATATGGATGTACCCGTGTGTCCTCGCGCATAATCCGAATTCGTGCGAGCAACATTGTCCTCTATGTATTATATAATACTACTACCTTTCATCGTTTCGTGTCGTTGAAATCGTTTACATAGGATATTGCTAATCACGACAATGTATCGTGAGCTTCGACGATTATACTAACTACCAACATCTCGATGATAATGATAATCGTTATTATAATAATAGTATTGATATCGCAAAACTATTTATTTTTAATTTATGTCATTTCAATTTTGTATTATCGAAAATCAGAAAAATAAAAAAAAAAACATAGAGATAATAATAATAATTAATAAGGAGATAAAATGATTCAATGTAATTCGAAGTACGACAATGGGTTGGAAAGATTCGATTGTTTTTTCTAAACGTTTTAAGATTATATTAAAATATTATTGTTTCTGTGTTAAGGTAAATATTTTTAAAAACCCATTTAAATAATTGTTTAACACTCGAATGCACATATTTCAATGGAATGAATATTACCATCATTATTGATCATTTCCATTCTTTCATATAATCTCAAATTATTTTTAATAAAACATTATTAATTAATCCAAAACACCATGTAATAACGAATTATACTGTGAACATTAATAACTTCTAATGTGAGAATAGGAAACAAACAAACAAACAAACAAAAAAATGAAAAACCAAAAATAAGACAAATGCGAGGATGCAACATGAAAGTGTTACACGGCATTGTAGATAATTAACATGGCAGGGGGAAAAAGGGAAAAAGCAAAAAATAACAAAAAAAAAAGACAAAAAATTGTGTGATAAATCTCGAAAGGGGTGTAGTTGGGTAGTCGTAAAAAATTTATTGGCGTTCATTGTCGCGAGACTGAACGTATTAGGAGCGTAAAACGGAACGTAATTAATAAACTTAACGAACCACTTTCGACCGCCGTTGACGCTCGAATGCAATTACAAACGGAATAAGGATTTATCGTTAACATACGTTGTTCCTCTCTCTCTCTCTCTCTCTCTCTCTCTCTCTCTCTCTCTCTCTCTCTCTCTCTCTCTCTCTCTCTCTCTCTCTCTCTCTCT
>NW_014569722.1:197689-205831 GCF_001313835.1 Polistes canadensis
CTCGACTAAATATCGTCGATAACATTCGCTGTTTATGAACAAGCATAATATTAACCTTCGGACTGGCGTAAAAAAGGAAATTTCAGTGGTTTTTTTTTTTTTTTTTTTTTTTTTTTTTTTTTTTTTTTTTTTTTTTTTTTTTTTTTTTTTTTTTTGTTCTTTCCCCTTGTAATTTCGTTGGAAGAAGAACGAGCAAAAAAAATAAACTATTTTATTTCATTTGCGTGCGTACAAACGTAACTGCATAAATATACATATAAGAAAGTAGGTGAACGTAATTTTGGTTGGGAAATTAGTACGAAATAGTCAGATTTCAGGAGCAAATATTATACTCGAGAGAATGATGTGTATATATAAATCTAACGATCTATCATCGATCCCCTCCACCCCCACCCCCACCCCCTTCGCCCCGAGCAAACATTTTTTGAATAATTTAGAAAAAAGTTGGAGTGAACAAATATTTCGTTTTTTCGATAACTACTTCGGTGAATATGTTGTTTTCTTTTTATTTTTCTTTTTTTTTATTCTTTTTTCGTCGTATAAATTCACTAATTAAACGTTTAAGTTATCCGTTTGAGACGAATTACTCGATTCATTCATTCGTTATCAATTATCGAGAAGAGACGTGATGTATGCTTACGTTTTTATTTGAGAATCGTCAATAAGTTTGTCAATAAAATGTTTGATTTATGATATGTCGTCGATTGATCTGGAGGAATTATTTACAAATATTTCAATGAAATATATCTTTCTCTAACGAAATTATTATTCACATTAAGATCGTTAAATAATAAGATTTTATCTTCGATGTGGGAGTATAGAATAAAATCAAATTTCGGATAATTAACGTGTATACGTTGTTTTCAAAAAATATTTATATTTATAAAATGCAATATTATACGCGATTTAATTATTTACACACATGTCGTATTTTATATATATATATATATATATTTATATAAATACAATTTCTCGCGAAATAATATATTTACTCGCAAAAATCTCGAGCACGTAGAAAAACGTATGAGAAGTTTTACACGGGATACTCTTATTATCGAATAAGTTAGACAACCCCCTCTCTGCGTGACATGTAAAAACTTCGTCGAGGGAAAAGTTATTTAATTTTAAAGCGAACAGATGTTACACAGAGAAAATAACACACGCGAACGTCTTCGTGTCTTTTTCCTATAAGGATTCATGGAAAAAAAAAAAAAAAGAAAAAAAAGAAACAAGACATGTGCGCTTTCTTTTATTCGTAAATTCATAACGAATAGGAAAATGATATTCTTCTTCTTTTACTCTTTTAGATTTCTTATTGTCTCCAACTGTCAAATCTAGCTCGTATAATTTTCTCGCGCGTTTTCTTCTTATCTTTTTTTTGTTTGTTTGTTTTTTTTTTTATATTACGAAACATAAAACTCGCTCAATTCCTTGCCCGCAAAATTCGTAAAAAGAAAATGCTATTCTAGTTATACGAAACGTATACATATATCCTGTATATACACTATGGAATTACGTTCCCTCTTTCTCGTTTTTATTTCTCCTTTTTATCCTTGAAATTCGTTGTGCGGGGGGGGGGAGGTTGGGGTGAGGGGGTCGAAATACAACTCTGACGTATAAGAGATGGAAATTTGGACGAAACTCGTTCGGACTTTATTCGTATTTTACGTATCTCTATTCTTTCTCTTTCTTCTTGTTTTATTTGCGACGATTTTTACAAGTAAGAGAAACCCCGCTCCCCCTCCCCACCTAGTTTTTCCTTCGTCCCAAATATCGTTTTAAATCACGATGAACGAGTATGAGTTAGAGAATAAGAGTCCATGATTTTACTAAACTTTATACGACGATCCTAGTTTTGCGTGGTAGGAATACTTCCTTGCATACCGCAAAACTTGCCGCCTTGTCGAGAGTAATGCAACTTCAGCAAAACAGATTACGCCAACGTTCGCTTTAAGTGGAAAGAGAAAGAGAGATAGAGAGAATGAGACAGAAAAAAAATAAACTTAATTGATATTCTTGTCGAGTGAAGAAAGGAAAAGCTCGAGGGGAAAATTGTATCTTCCATGTTTCAACTTTCGGGAAATATTTGATTAATTGTAATCAACGATAATTGTTTCGAAAATTTCTCGTTTAATTAACAAAATTAAATAACGATAATAACGTTTGTTACAAAATATCATACAACATATTCTAGATATAATAAAAGATCGATGAAGAAAATTTATAATACTCGATAATTATAAAAATGATCTAAATCTTGAATTTATTTTTTATAGTAATGACTTTAGTTACAACTTGTCGTAATCTCGAATGTTAATTATAAAAAAAACAAAAAAAGAAATAGAATTTTTTAAAAAACGCAAGCACGTTACTTTAGTGACAAACGGGTAAGAAAAGTTCGGTGATAAGTATAATCTATGAGAGTTTGCGGTAAATATATGTCAACGGTCTGAGGAAAATAAAATGGCGGATGATAAGGTGACAGGAAAATCTGCATTAATTATAAAAAAATTCGAATTTTTAAGAACGTAAGCACGGTACATTAGTGGCAAACAGATAAGAAAAGTTCGGTAATAAGTATTAACCTATGAGAGTTTATGGTAAATATATGTCAACGGTGTGAGGAAAATAAAATGGCGGATGATAAGGTGACAGGAAAATCTGCATTAAAAGTATCCATGCGAGAACGTACGAGGAGTGTCATAATTCGTCTTATCCAGGACCTGTCATCATCATCATCGTCATCATCATCACCACCACCATTTTTACCCGTTGGCATGGTTACGGTTGTGATCCCTATTGTCTATTTTTTTCCCTTTCCTTTTTTTTTTTTCTTTTTTTTTTTTTTTACTTCATTTTCTTCTTTTGTTTGCCTTCTCGGCTGAGTATTTGCGGCGAGAACACGAACACATGAAGAAGTACTGTTGTATACGATATAAAACGAAGAAAAAAGTCTCGATCGTTGATAGGTTAGGTTCGTTCAAGCTCGAAATCTCTTTATCGCGACAATCGAGCGGAAAAGGGAAGAACTTTATTCGCTTCGATGCGTAATTTCTTCGTAAAATGTTCTTCGTTTGTCGATGCGAAGGATTTGAGGGAAGGGGTGTGGGGTGAGAAGGATGCTCGACAATGAAAGAGTATCGTCTTAACGGATAATAAATTTTATTACATAAGATAATAACGTAAGATTTTAATCAAGTACTTTATCCGCCATATTGAAATTCTTAATAAACTATTAATATCAAGAAATATATTACATTATTGATGTTTCAAAAAGATTTATTTAAATATGATTTGGAATAAATTGTTTATTCTGCGTTTTATAAAATTTCTTTTTTATATTTCTTCTTTTATCAGGAATATATATTTGTAATTGATTTTTTCAAAAAAGATTTATGCATAGGATGATTTGGAAATTTTTCTTTATTCATTGTTCTTTAAATTTTTAATTGATTATTATCGAGAATATATATGTATATTTATAATTGATTTTACATAAAAAGAAGATTTCTTTTGAAAATTGATTTAACAATTTGTGATCGATTTATTGGCTTTCCCTTTGTAAATTTACTGCTATTATGTTAAACCTATTACGTATAAGTTTTTTATGCGTACTTTTAAAGATCAAATGTCAATGTACTTGGAGTACTATCGACTGAAGTATTGAGAAGTTGAGAAGTCAGGTTTGGAATAATTTTCCAAATTGAGATTTGGAGTTCATTGAAAAGTGCTTTAAATTTCAAAGTACGTACACACTTGACGATTTCTTTACAGATAAATCTATGGATGAATACTATTATCTTTTAGTACCTAAATTGATCGGATAATAAAATCGACGTTTAAATCAAGAAACGAGGTCGCTCTTTAAAATCCCATCAAGAACAAAGATTTAGAACAAAAGTGAGAGCAAGAAAAACCAATGAATGCTCTTTAGCACGAAGAACCATCATCAACTTTGTTCATCGTTCCTTTTTTTTTTTTTCTAAAAATATGCGATTATGATTAAAAAATCGATCTGGCAAATATTCGAATGATTTATAATTTAATAATAATAATAATAATATAGATGATAAATGAAAAATTATATTATAAAATTGTAAAAATTTTTGTCGATTTGTAATTAATATTCTTATATACACTACCATTAGAATTGTTAATATTATAAATTTCAAATAATTTCTATTTCAATAATTCTTTCAATTCCAGTCATTAATTTTCTTTCCAAGAAATTCTCAGTGACACCTTTAATCTTTTTAAATGACATAAGCGCATTAACGTAAGTAAATACTTACTCTGCATTGCCGGAGGCGTAATGCTATTCTATACAAAAAGCACACGTATACGCCCTAATTTTCATTTAAATTAATTAATATAAGTAATAAGCATGATGGAGCCATATTTTGAATCGTATCATACAAAAGAAGACTCTTACATTACTTAATACTTTGATATTTGTTTTTTTTTTTTTTTTAATAAATAATTACATTTATATATATATATTTTTTCAATTATTATTATATTAAATTTTTTATTACTAATATCGAGATAAAATTTGAGTCACACTTTAATGGTTAATACACGGGGGCGAATATTTTCGATATTTAAAATTTCATATAAAAAATACGCATATATATAAAAATTTGTAAATTCGTTATTTCATTTAATAAACATACGAGTTAAAACCGAGAAAGTTTTTAACAATATTTTCAACGCGAAGATAAAAGATGATAATGGCGACAGGTGTCTCAAATCGATATCCGGAAATTGAACGAGATTATTTGCCGATGGAATCTTCCGAGTGTAAGAACGCGCGTATACCGGAATAAACGATCGGATTACTCTATCTTTAGAAAGAAGACATTTTTCTTGAAGAAAATTATAACCGTGAATATGCGAAAAGAGAATTAACACCTCTATACCTTATCTCTCCCTACCCCCTACTCCCACCCTACCAAATTGAAAAGTAATTTGGTATGTTTGATAAATGTAACATCTAGTTTTAATATTCTTTCAAAAACTAGTTTCTAGTGAAATATAATTGATATTGAACAAAGTATAATCCGTTAACGACTTATTCAACTTTAGAAATGCATTGATAGGATATTCTTTGTCCTTGATAATGAACAGTATAGAAAGTGAGAATTCGAATCGAAAGGAAACTTTCCATATATCGTTTGGAATATATACGTGCATATGTACCTATGTAAAATTGAAATATCGTAACAAGATTTTATATTGACAGTAAAGAGAGAGAGAGAGAGAGAGAGAAAGAGGAAGAAAGAGAGAAAGGGAAGGGGGAAGAGGGAGAAGATATCACGTCATTCCAATAGAAGGTAGGTCATCGATTCGCGAATATATTTCAAGTAAGTTTGTAAAATCGACAAAAAAAAAAACCTTAGAAATCAACGAAATTCGATATTAAAAATAATTTCGCAATTAGTAAAATAAGAATAAGAAGAAGAAGTAGTAACATACACTCTTCATTTTTTAATGAATTATATAAGAATATATGTTATTAATTATTTCGAGAAAAAAGTTCTTGGAAATCATCGTTAAAGTTGTTGATAAGGGTTGATATGTTTACTTTTTTTCTTAACTGTCTAGATAGACGAAGAAGAATAAGACAAATTGTTGAAATTTCGTAAAGAAAGATTTAGCAGTCTTCAATTTTGTTTTCTACTTTTATTTTCGATGTTCCAAAACTTGAGCACTAATTTATCGGAATCGGAAAGTTTTTCAAAAGACTATTAGCCGAAAGAGATCGAAATTGACGTTTTATCGATTGTAACTTGTGTTCGAAGTTTCTACTTCCGACCGGTGTCATCGTATGCAAGCTTCGAAAAGAGAGAAAAAGAAAAAGAGAGAAAGAGAGGAGACTCGACAATGTGGAGTTACTGACGGATCAGCAAAGAAGAAAGAGAGATATATATATAAAGAAGAAGAGGAAGTTTAATATGCACGGAATAGCAAAGAGATAGAGGGTTTAATATGTACGACGTCCCGAGGGCGTCATAATCGGGAAATATCGATCTTTAGGCGTGTCTACGTATGGTCCATATACTATTTTGATGAATTTCAAATTCGACTAGAGTGGTCTTACATCAATCAAAATTTTAACTTTATTATCATACTTTTCTTTTACGTATTTTTTCGTTATCTAAAATGTTTTTTATTCTATTACTATTTGTTTCTTTTATCATAAACATTATTTCTATTTATAATATAACATAATGAAGTTAATTTTGAACGTATTCTATTCATGGTTTAATATAGGAGAATTATGTTTCATAGAAATAACGTCATGTTTAATTTGATTTTCTATATACGTTTTATCTTATTAAAATTGTAAAATATCCATGTCAAAAGTACGTATGACAAATGAATGTAGAATAGTAATAGATCAATTGAATTCGATTATAAAATGTTAGTTTAATTAATTCGAATCAAAATCTTATTTTATTTAACGATACGTTTTATAAACAAATTTTTTTAAGAATTCGGGTTATACGAGAGTTAATTGTGTTACCGTAATTAGGATTATTGCAGATCAATAAAACATTGTATTATTTGAATTATTTATCGTATGAGATTTTTATATTCATCATAATTCGTTCCATTTCGAGATAAATGGATATAGAATAGGAGGAATGAATTTTGTCAGGAGAGTGATAACAACGAAGGGGTGGGTTTTAACTAACAAGTAGTGTTTGTTTCGAAACGATCACGAGCCGATGAGAAGAGGGTTTCTCAAACGAGAGAGAAAGAGAGAGAGAGAGAAAGGGGTTCTTTAAAGAGGACCGTGCCATTTTGCAAGAGAAAGAGAAGAAGAGGGAGAGAGAGAGAAAACAAGGAACGAAATAGAATCTAATCTCAAGAGAGAAATAGAAGGATAGCAAAATAGAGAAAGAGAATAAATTGTAAAGCGCAGGAAGAAATTCATAATTGAAATCACGGCTCGTTGGTGATTCTGATCAAATAACTATTTTCGAAAGATCACGTCGAGTTTTCCCTCCTAAGGGAATTATTTAGCCCTTTGTGAGACTAAATACGATCGTATACGCTCGTTAAATTTCCAAATTTTTACATACAAAGAATTCAATCTCGTTTTCTGATGATATATATATATCTGGTTGCTTGCTAATCTTTAAAGGAATAATAAGATTTACGTATACGAAATAATTTGTTTTGTTATATTAACAATAAGATTTGTATTTAAGTTGATGATTTAATTCATTTCATTTATGATATATAATTGTCTTCGAATTATATATTTAATTTTATTATTGAATTTTGTAATTATTTTCTATGATTGATTTATCGTTTAATTTGATTATAGGGGAGAACGTAAATCAAGAAAAAGCGGCTATAAATTTACATAGACGTTTATTCATATTAAGATTTGTTGTTACTGGAAAGTTAGATAAAGAAAAAAAGAGAAGAAAATTTCAATCTATAGTTCGCAAACACACGTTCGCAATCTCTTTCGTTTTATAACGTCGTATAAATTCGTCGTATGTACCACCGTTGTTACCAATATCATCGTCACCGTATTTTTCTCTCACTCGTATTTCTCTTAAAACTTAAACATTTCGCAAGTCGTTCTTACCTAACTCATAATTTTGAAATCCATTTTACGTATGATCGAAGGAAAGAATAACCACCATGTGTTTGTGAATATTCCGAAATTTTTCGCTTCTGTCAGTCAAAGAAGTAAAACATATGTATGTAAAAACTCTATTTAACTGTGCGAAACTACTTCTTACTTTTACTTCTTTTTTTATTTTTATTACAGAAATACGTCAGCGAAGGTTCGACGGTACGAGATTGCGTCGAAACGTGCACGGAAAAAGGTAAGCCCTGCCTACAACTATTTTTTAATTATTTTCGATAACACTTTTTTTTTGAATCCACAAAAAAAAGTATAAAAACAATTTTAATGAATAAACTTAGGTAATAAAGAGTTGGGGGGGGGGGGAAAGTATTTTTTACTATTAAAATTAATGCCCCTAATTAAAAATTATAATGAAAAAAAATTATTTTTCTCCAAATAATCCATCCGATCTTTCCATTTATCTTGTATTATTAAAAAAAAAAAAATCACAAAAATTAATTTATAAATCCCACCTCTCTTTGCAATCCAGC
>NW_014569722.1:205909-210909 GCF_001313835.1 Polistes canadensis
TATATATATATATATATACTATAAATTACTCATGGAAGGGAAAAATTCTCTCTCGGAGTAATCCATTTTCTTTCGCGAACGGAAAAATTCCGTGTGCACGATCGAAAGCAAAAAAAAAGGAAATAAAAAAAACGCTACGTGTGTTAGATCGTACAAAACATCTTTTATTTCCTTTTTATTTTTCTTGTCGTCAACACGCATGTATCTTATATTCTTTCTCATTCTTCTTTTCCTCACGAACTCCGTGACCAAACGAAACCAAAACAGAATGATTTGCTGCTATGTCTTCTTGTTGCACGTAACTTTCGCGTGAAAAGTAAACCCCCGAAGGAAGAATGGAAAAAAAAGGGCAAACAAAATAAACGGGAGTACATTTGTCTTTTTTTTATTTTCGCAAAATCTTTCTAACTCAAAAATGGGAAAACGAAAATAAGAAAATAAAGGACGGTGGGGGGGGGGGAGGAGGAAAAGAAAAAGACAAAACGCAAAAATAGAAATTGGTAAAAATGTTGTATTCGCATCACGTGAACGTATTGTAGAAAAGTGATTTTGATCAAGTGAATGGACTTAATCTTTCTCTCTCTCTCTCTCTCTCTCTCTTTCTTTATTTCTTGCAAAGTTTTTTATATTACAAATTTTTTCGAACGTCACTCAAATGGAGAAACTAATGTAGCGAAAAATTTCTCTCACCCGTCGGCATCCAACCGAACGTTGAAACTTTCTTGGCAGCAGCTTGTTTTCCCCTATTTTGTACTTAATTCTTTACTTTTCGTTCGAATTTTTTGTTCTCGTTTGTTTATTTTACTTTTTCCAAACGAAGTATTATCTATCGAAGGATACGTTACATTTAGAAATTTTTCTCGTCGTAGTAGTAGTAGTAGTAGTAGTAGTAGTAGTAATAGTATTCGATTATAACATAAATAAAAGAGGAAAAAATAGATAATTATTTGATTTAAACATATTTCTCGAATATCTTTACTTACGTAATACTATTGACGTTAGTATAATATATACCTATTTTGAAATTCATTGAAAGATAATCCTTAAAGCTTTCTACCTACACGAATCCATAAAATTTCGAACGTTACAAAGCATCTAACGTTTTGTATCATGTATATACGTGCATGTGTATATACATATACTTGACAGTATATGTGTATAATACGATTAAACTAAGCGAGCTAATCCAACGTAACTGTCGTTTCTAGTTGGCAAAATGGACATTTAGAAAAAACGTCTAAATTCGTACGAAACTTTTCTAATCCAAATTTTGTGTCATTGGCAGGGTATGTGCATGTACATCCTATGAATATACATAGAATACATGTATACATGGGTATATACACGTACATGGCTACTTTAGATAACTATCCAACTACGTTAAAGTATTTACGTAAGTTTGTACATATATATATATCAAACTCGTTTATGTGTATGTGTTAGGGGTTTAATCGTATATACGGTTTTCAGACAGTATGAAGAATTTTCGAGAAAAACATAAAGCTTAATTCGCTACGACTGATACGTTTTAGCCTCATTGTTTCATGTCAGATTTGATATAGTCAGTGATACCTTATGGGATTACGCGTAGAACTTAGAAATTCAATCTATAATAAAATAATATTAAAAATATTTCAATAAATTCAATATAGAATTGAATAATTTTTTTTCAATTCTAAATTTTTTTCATTACGTATGAGTGAATTATATGAATAGGATATTTTTTTTTCATTTGATTTCTTTTTTTTTTTCATGTCTTCATTTCTCATCTCTTCTATAACTTGTTAAAGTTAATTGGAAATAAAAGAATTCGTAGGTAAAAGAAAAGAACATTTTTGTTTTTGTTCAAACATTCGAACAAATTTCCCAAAAGGCACGGGAAACACGGACCTGGACGGACCCCTGGTATTACCGAATTTAAAATTTTTACAAGTCGCAGGAATACTTGTCGCATCCTATTGAGAAAAGGGAAAAACGTGTTCTTATATATATTGCACGTGAAATAGATAAAAGAGGATAGAAGGGCACAGGTGCAAAGGATAAAGTGACTATGTTACGTGGAAGACGTGTATATAGATGTGTGTATGTGTATACTTGATGGCAGTAGTTTAGAATGTACATTACGAGTATCGTGGCGAACCAATGGAAATCCTCGAACGTAAGCAGATTTATTATATCTGACTCTCGTGTTCCATTTTTTGACCTATCTCTCTCTTTATCTATCTTTCTTTCCATTTTTCTTTATTTTTTTTTATCCTTATATATACATATATATATATATATATCCGATCTTTTTCTACTTAACTTCGAAAATTATTACTCAAGCCATACTAATAAATATCGAAAGTCTTTTAAAGGTATTACACCATCACTTCGATGCTCGAAAGGAAAAACTAGCATGAAAAGAAAATTGTTATTTAACGCAACTTTCAAGTAGCATAATTTCGTTCGTAGAGTGGAGATATATGACGTTACTCGAAATATTGTCGTCGAACTAAAATATTCTTTTTATTTTAATTTTTCTTTTTTTTTCCAAATGCCAAACTGTCGTAACTCCTTAATTAATTTACAACATTTCTTACTTTATTTTACTATAATCGTGTTAAATTTAATATGAAATTTATTAGTTATGAAAACAACGAGAGTACTAATAACCATCGATACATTTTTAAATTAAATTAACAACATTTTTGTATATTATTTTATTCGTCGAATTTTATATGAAATTTTCAGTCGACTAAAAAACAACGAAATAATATTAAATCTTTATTATTCTAATTGGTAGAAAAATTAACGTGTTATGAAAATAACAAATATTAACTAAATATTAATATAATTTTAAATTAAATTAATAACATATTATTTCCTAGACTTTGTATGATACTAACAATAACAATCCAAATAAAATACTTGAAATTGCAAAAAGTCCTAATTATCGAACCGGATAAATCTTTCGTAATTCCTCAAGATATCAAATCCAAAACGATGATATCTTTGCTACATCAGCAAGATCTAGATCAGCAAGATGGAATTATGTTTTTTTTTTTTTGAAGCTTCCTCCTTCTCTCCAAACATTTTCTCATACTAAGGATAGAATTTTTTTGCGATTAGCTCGTAAATTTTCCAAAGCGGTTGCTTGAATACGTTTTCTTTCTTTCTTTATTGGTATCATACGTTCGAAATGGTCGATATTACTCGAACATCGACGAATGGTTATCATTGATTTCTGATCGTGTTCTGCCCGCATATAATCCTTCCCCCATCACATTCCAACTACTCTCTTTACAAGGATTTCCACAAAAAGTAAATATCAAGAGTAAGAGAGAGAGAGAGAGAGAGAGAGAGAGAAAGGGAACGATAGAAAATGAAAAAATTAAATGCATTAAAAGCTTTGATCCAAATTTTTTTTTCTTCAAGCTTTTAACGATCGTACGATCTTAAAAAAAAAAGAAACAAATTTGAACAAATTCAGAAGCACCATTGGCAAAAAGATTTTCTTCTCTTTGGGGTAGTTACCTTGGTAAAAGGATTGTGAGAGAAAGATTTTAGCGTGCATGTGTGTAAGTACTATATTAAAATGTATGTATCAACAACATTTTCCGGATAGACCGTAACGTAAAAAGCTACGTTTGTGTAAGTACTTTTACTTACTTACAAACGTTTCAAAAAATATTTTCTTTTAAGTATGAACCTTAGCTTGCACGTTCGTGTTTCGCGAAAATAATAAGACGATTTTATATTTTTTCCAGTCGGTTGGTTACTAACTTCCTTCCATCACATATCTTTTTATAATCTCAATTTTCTTTTCTTTCTCCGAAAGGTTAATTTTCTTACAGAAATAACTTTTTTTTTTTGTTTTTTTCTCAAAGAATTACTTCAACATTCCGAAGTTTATGTTTTCTTGTTTTTTTTTCCCCGATTTTATATTTGTTTAATAACATTATAAAAGAGTATTATTTCGGAAAGAATAATAATTTGATAACTTTTAAAATCAAAGCTTTGCTTTAGATAACACAAGAATTTATATGCATCCGTTTATCTATGCATTATATATATATGTATATATATGCGTTAGATATGGAGAATATTTTCATAAGCAAACAATTTAGTTATGTCAATATAACAAGTGGAGTATGGAATATCCGATGGAAGATATTCGAATAATAACTAACCACGCATCCAATCGGAATAACAGAAATAATATCATTTCACCAAATGACTTTCCGAATTTCAAAATTCATGATTTGCATTTCAAAGTTCGCTGAATGAATAATTTCAAACAATTTATGATTCTCTTCTTCCCGTTGATGGTTTCAAAGGATAGGAATATATCCTAAACGTAGTAATATTTTAACGACCATTTAGGATTATCCCCCTGCAGGTTTATTTCTATAAGAAAATTTGTCATCTTGCTTAAGGTCTCCTCGTCCCTTTCTTGTCCTATAATATACGCTTTTTAATGACAAGTAAAAGGGCCAAAGTTTCAGAAAGACAAATTTACAAGAAACTGCGTTATCTTGATCATGGTAAGAAGTTATTACCCATTCTCTTCAATCTTGATTACCATGCTTGTTCAGTTCTTCCTCCTATCTACATCCTTTTCCTCTTCTCTTTATATTAATATCTGCGATAAATTAAATTTAACTACCTATCTTACATTCTACTAAACCACACGATAAAATTACCTCTTTGCTAAATTCTAGTTACATTAAATCGAAACGACGAAGGATACGAGAACGATTGAAATTAAAATTATTTCTAATTTTATTACACTTACTTCACTTCCTATTCATTATTATTTAACATTCCTCGTATATTACTAATCATAAAAGAATATTATATGCATTATGTTACACATACAATCTTTTTCAAATATTTCAAACAATTCGCAATAATTTTGATAATCAACAAAATGATTAAAACCACATTAATTATATATTATATAAAAATTATTATATATTATAAAAATATTGTTCAGAAATTCTTGATATAATTAATAT
>NW_014569722.1:213409-217006 GCF_001313835.1 Polistes canadensis
ATCTTTTCGAGGTCTTCCTGGCAGATTTATTCTTTTTTTTATTAACATCTCAACGTAAACGTGTACTATTGACATATTCGTGTCACCACGTGTGTCTCTTCTTGTGTGTCTTGGATAATAAATAAAGTTTCGTATAGATAGGGATAATGAAAACGAGAAATAAAGAAAGAGAGAAACAGAGAGAGAGAGAGAGAGAGAGAAAGAGAAAGGTGGGAAGAAGGGGGAAAAATGTTATCGTGATTTGTAAAATGTTTAAATCACAACGACACGACCACGTTGAAATCTGAGAGAAATAAGGGGGGGAAAAAAAAATAGAGAAAGGGCAGAGGGAAGAAACGTGAATAGTGAAAAAAAATATCGACACGAAATAAAATAAGTATAAGAAGAATAAGAAGAAGAAGAAGAAAATGTTAAAAGGAAAGTCAAAATCCGTTTATCCTTTTAGGATCAAAGAGAATTTCATTTCAGGGCCGTAGATACGTAAGTTCGCTGGTCGCATGCTCGAAGAAACCTGGACGAAAGCCACGTATATATATACATAAATACATATATACATACATACATGCAAAACATAACGTATTAACGAAAATATAGTGAAGATAATAATGATAATGACGTTATTATGATTACTTATTACTACTGTTATTATTACTAAAAAAAAAAAAGAACAAAAAAATTAAAAAAAAAAAAAGAAAATCACTTACCTATTATTATCATTATTATTATCATCATTATTATTATTATTATTATTATTATTAACAATTAACTATTACTACCATTTACTACTACTACTACTACTACTATTATTATTACTAATACTATTACTATTACTACTACTACCACCATCACTACTACTGCTACTATTATTACTACTACTACTACAACTATTGCAATTAATATTAACTATTACGATTAATAAACTATTATTATATTATTATCGCTGCATCGCCAATATACATATAGTAGTACGACGATAGACGAGAATAAATAATATTAAACAAAGAAATAATGAAAAAAAGGAAGAAAACAAAAAAAAGGAAAAAAAAAAAAAAAACAACAAGTATATAAATAAATAAGCAAAAGTCGAGAATATGGAGTTGATCGAATACTATGTAACCGCTTTAAGTAGCCTTAATAAAGTGTAATTATCGTGGAACGGGTTTGATGGGCGTCAAAGGTAGATCGGCGGAGGTAGAGGGAAAAGGGGGGGGTGGTTGATAACTGGACAAGGGAAAATAATTCGTAATGTATCGTAAACGAAGTAGAGAGAGACAGATTTTAGCGATATTATATACTTGTTCTTAATGATTAGAAATGATAATTAATATCGAGATGAGATCTATTTTAAGTTAGGACGAGTTTAAGAAGATTTAAAATAATAAATCGATCGCGAATCGTTGAATTAAAGTAATGTCGCTTTCTGATTGGTTGAACAAATGTTTCGAGCGTACGCGGATCGTTCGTCGACGAAACATCGATAGGATGACGATATTAACATACACGCGCACACAAAAATACACAAATATACACACCATAAATATTCTAAATACGCGTATAAAAAATACATACGTGAAATAAAATATTTATATATATATATATGCATAAAGCATGTAAAGTATAATAAATATCGATCGTTTACCCGATCGTTGCTCATGTGTTGTTTAGCGCTATTTTAATCCTCCGCACTCTCGGGTACGCTTTTTATTATCGTTATCGCACAGGATCGGCTTAAAATTTATTTTACAATATGCGGGTGGACGGTCAACATGCGCATTTGCGTATTTATCTATACGCGTATACATGCATGCATGCATGCATGCATGCATTATTGACAATCGTTTCGTTACGTTAAGTCAATATTTTCTTTTTCCGAATAATCGATCAAAATTAAAAGCACCGTTCCAAACGAAAATCAACCGAGATTAATTGATTTATATTAACAACGATAAAAATGAATTTATCTCATCGTTATATATTAAATATATATATATATATATATATTTATATATGTTTGTGTGTTTTTTAGAATTTATTATTTATTTTTCGTTAGATGTGTATCGTTTAATTATGACAGTGGACAGTGGAATTGTAAATGAAAAGAAAAGGGCCGAAAAAATTAATTTCATAATATATTTTATATCTTATAATATATTATTTATATTATGAAATAAATTATATAGAAAAGATTTGTAACCAATTTTTTGTTTTTTTTTTCTTACTTATCAGTCCAGCATCTTTATTATCATACACATATAATAACTAATAGCAAATAAAACAAGTCCAATGGGCAGTAATAAAATGTATATAACATAAATCTATAGTTTCGTGTGATAGTTTGCAATATCGCGATATTAATAATGAATGATTATAAGCTCTAAGCAATCTTTAAACTTATTATTAGATTAACCGACTATTTGTACCGCTACTATTCTAACAAAAACTCAAGAATCTTTCGTAGAAAACGTCAGCTATTCTAATATCTCGATTATTCAAAACGTGTTGGTTAATGAAATCAAAACGAAGTGAAATAAACGTTAAGTAAAAAAAAAAACAAAGCAAACGTAATTACGTACGCGTGTGTACGAGTGCGAAGGTTTAAATTTCGTTAGATGAGAAAATTCGCTAATTAATAAGGAAGAAAGAAAAATAAATAAAAAAAAAATAAATCAAACGAAGTAGAAGAAGAATTTATTTATCCTTCGTCAAAACATGCGCGATTATTTTATTTATATATTTCACAATCCATATATTTTGTCTAATACGTTCAAAAAGAAAAGGGGGAATAACAAGAAAATAAAAAATAACGCACAGATTAATCGATATTCTATCAAATGGCATATAAAAAGTAAAAAAAAAAAAAAAGAAAGGAAAACTCTGATTGGTAAATGAAAAAATCGATCTGCGTTGATACGTTGTTCGGATTCTCTCGTTGGAAGAGAAGAACAAAAAAGATGTCTAATAAATACATATTTTCAATTACCAATTGTCCGACTAGGAGAATTGATGTCGAGTTCATGGATTAAAAGGAAAACGATGTATCTATCTTTGTTTTTTATTTTATTATCTTTTTTTTTTTCTTTTTTTTTTTTCATATTTCTTTTCTTCTTCCTCTTCCTCTTCCTCTTCCTCTTCCTCTTTTTTCTTCTTCATATCGTCGATAGAGAATCGATGTCGGAATAGTTTTATCGATAATGGAAGAAAATAAAATGATAATAAAAAATTATATATAAACGAAACTGAAATGATATTTTTAAAGCAAAAACAAAATAAAAAGGGCGAGTAAACGATCGAGATTGCGATTCCGCGTATACCTCGAACCATTTTACAATGGGCATAGTCTGTAAAATAAAAGTTAACGAAAAATAAAAATAATGAATAAATGAATATAAATATAAAATGGGAAGATAAAGTATAGCTCGCAGTATAAATGAATCATCGTCGTCGAAGGGATGATGTGTTAAACGTGAACAAGAAAATGAAAAGAAAAACGTTTTAATCATAATATATTATTATAATATTAGGCGATTACCTATAAGGCGTGTAGGATTTTATTATTATTATTATTATTATTATTATTATTATTATTATTATTATTAT
>NW_014569722.1:218678-239775 GCF_001313835.1 Polistes canadensis
TAATATGCATTGACACGTGAACTGTAAATGATCAAGTTGCTGATGAAGTCCCCAGTAAGGGACGAAACGTACAACTAGTTCAAAATAAATTGTTCATAAGATTTATTAACCGTCTATAATTCCCTTTGAGACTTATATATTAATAACATATTTTTGGACAAGAATATTGATAATTAAATTATTATTATTATTTCTATATTACAAATTACATATAGATTAATTAAAAAAAAAAACAAAACAAATACAAACAAACGCTAATATCGTTCTGAGTCCTACGAAAAGCTTCTGCCGATAGATAATTAAATAATTAACGTTTACTTATCATCAACGATGGTAGAGGATATTATTATAAGAGTACCGATCGGTATTTAATAATAATAATAATAATAATAATAATAATAATAATAAATAATAATTATTTCTATTAGGCGCTTTCGTTCTTCGTAAATATTAATTTGAAATAAGCTCAACGAAGAATAAAGAAAAGAAATCGCAATGATTTATATATACGATATTAGTATTCCGCATGGTTTCACTTTAGCCATTTATATCAATCTCAATTCAATCTCACTTCATCACCCACGAGAATATTATATCGATATATAAACGTAACCTTTTTTTATTTTCTCACTCCTTCCGCAAGTTTAATTTTCTATACTGTTTTTATTTCCAGCATTTATTATTAACACAGCCACGTAAACTCGTTGCTTTTTCATCAACAAATCACAATCGTTTTTATGATTATTTTTGTCTTTTATTCTTATATAGAGAACGGAGAAAATAATTCTCTTTTATTAAATAAAAATTTTTAATTAATCGAACGAAAAATAATATTTTCTACACAAGAATATATGTAAAATTGAGAACAATTCATGCGAATGATTTAATTCATGATCGAATGATTTTTAAGAAGAAAAATTCCCGTAACTTTTTATTTACTTTTTATAAAAAAAAAAAAAAAAAAAAACAATAAGAAAACACTTTCCGTGAAAAATATTTCAACGAATATTTAACGAACAAAATTAAAAACATTTTCTCGAACGAAAGCGTCGTTTTTCGTTTATATACCGACGGACACTGTCTTTTACCTCGTTGATTTGAAACATGATAAAAAATTCTAAGCGACAATCGTGCTGTATGTAATTAACATATACAAATTAAAATACATACAACACGAGCGTATAGAATTTTTACGATTAGTTTCGTGATCCTTCGACGAGCAGCTTTCAGGAAATCAAACGTTGTTGCGTATTTGCAATCGAGTCGTGATCGAGATACATAATTAAATAAACGGATGATCTATCTTTTGTAATTTAACATTTGGAAAACGAAATTAAAAAGAAGAAGAAGAAGAAAAAGAATGAAATATAAAAAAATCAGGGTCGGGGTGGTTTAAGAAAAAAGAATAGTAGAATCCGCCATCAATCAAATTTCAATAACGTACAAGTCATTCTCCTATTTTTTCTACTTGGTCGCACGAACACACGCACAGACACATATGTACACATACAAATATAAATATAAATATATATAGAGAGAAAAGAGAAAGGAAGAGAAAGAGGATGATAAACACGTGCAAACACGTGTGCGTAGAATTTATTAATCTTGATTAATAATTGGTTTAATCGATAAGTCGAAGGAATAAAAAGAAAAAAAAAAACAAAAAAGAAAAATATCGTAATGTCGTTGAAGGAGAAAATTCGATCGCAAATGTTAAACCGTGGGCTGCTCGTCGGTGCTTGCTTTATTATAGAGAAAAGCAAAAAAAAAAAAAAGAAGAAAAACCTTGTTAACTTGTCGCTTATAGACGAGAGAAAGATAAGAAGAGTGATTGATATGCGAGAGAAAATGGGAAGAGTTACATTAGTAGTAGTCGTGGGTGGTTTCGATGAACCTGTCTGGGTGGGTGGGTGGTTGGTTGGGTGTATAAGTGAGTATAAATGTCGAGAAAATGAAGTCCCAGAGAGATTTATGGGGTAATGCTTTGCAAATCGTTTGAATCGTTAAATCGTACCAATGAATTTGCGTTGTGTTAGCGTGTGAACAAGAACAAAAAAAGAAAATACGTCGCGAGCAAATGAATGAATGGCAAAGCGAGAGGGATAATAAAACGTCAAACAAATTAATGGAGTAATTAATTAGGTCAATCGCTTTAACTCCGAACGAAGAAAGGGAGAGAGAGAGAGAGAGAAAGAAAGAGAAAGAGAAAGAGAGAGAGAGAGAGAGAGAGAACAAATATTACTTTCTTTTCACGTTTCGTCAACTTTTCCTTCTTTCCCTCGGTAAAATCAAACACACGTGTCTATACATTTTTCTAACGAGCACTACTACTACTACTACTACAACGCAGCATTGTTTTTAATCAATTCACGCTTATACCAGGTTTTATTTCTTTATATTGCATATCGTGCCCAACGTAGCGAGGATAGTGCTCGGGCGAAATAAAGAAAGAAAGAAAAAAAAAGAAAAAGAATAAAAAATATATTAGCAAAAATAAAAAAGACAGCGAGTCGCGCAAGAAATAATAAATAGATAAAAAGGTAAAAAGAAAAATAGAGAAGAGGAGGAGGAGGAGGAGGAGGAAAGAAGGAAGGAAGGGTGAAGAAGGAGGAAGTGGCGAACGTTTTAAATTAAATTTTAAGATTACAATTTTAAACGACGATTATATATATATACATATATATATATATATATATATTAATTATATAGTTGAGCGGACCGAGCGAAGGAAAATATTACGATTATGTTGTATACATATATACATACATATACATAAATACATATTAACACATATATGTATATGTATATATAAATCTATACTAATATAATATACATATACTATATTATATTATACTAAATTATATAGTCACGTAAGCAGAGTCATATGTATGGTGAGTTGTACATTTATAATAGACATACAGACGCAATAATAAAAATCATACTCCGAAGGATAATTTCTCTGTCCGTATTTTCAAATATACCGACCGACTTTTTTACTCATATTTGTTATACAAATTAGAACGTTGAAATCATTGAAAAGGAAATTACTATACGGATTATTACCTAGGGAACCACCACCATGTCCGAGGTACATATTATATAATGGATAATTACTTACGTATGGCGTATGTATGCACTTTCAAAAAGCCCACAGGACAACGGTGAACTTAATTAAGTTGAAGGAGCAAGAAGAGACTTAATGCGTAAAATTATCTGCGGACGTGTGTACAACAACGTATACGTATGACTGTTCGCGTCCAATTTTAATTAAGAAATTTAAATTATGTAAAGGGCTCTCTTACTCGCGTGGTAGTAAACGACGAGTTTATTTCGTTTCATTTTGAAATACTTTTTATTCGGTATAATATAACCCAACAACTATTATAATAATCTAATGCATTTTTCACTAGTTTTTACTTGTTTCGATTTAATATATCTCTGTGGTAAATCACATTTTTCTTTTTTTTTTTAAATGGATTGTCATTTATTATCTTCCTTCATTCGGAACAAAGATTACGGTTGAACTAATTATCGTTAAAAAAACGAATGACAAAAAAAGAGAGATAAAAAAGTAAATAAAACATATTTTTATTACTTCATTTATCTCATTTTTCTATTTTTTGTTTTGTTTTGTCTCTGTTCTAACTAATATATTATATAATATCATTAATATAATCGTTATCGCGAATAAAGTAATATTTGAAAATGATAAACCTCCCCTTTCGCATAAAGACTAATAACGATTTCGTTATCTGCTTTTATATTCTCGTTTGCATTGCGCACACTAATTATCTATATTGTTATTATTATTATTATTATTATTTATGCAGAAATTGACTGCTATCTAACAAGCACGTGGTTATTTTTCTCTCTCTTTTACCTCTCAATGGTTCATTGAAACAAAAAAAGATAACACAAAAATTTATTTCCTCTCCCTTTTTTTCTCTCTCTCTTTTTCTTTGTGCATCGTTGAAAATATATAAACATAATTGACAAAGAGCGAGAAGGAAATAAACAATTTATTGGAAAAGTTCTCTTTATTTGAATGAAAATGATTACGATATCACATTCGTGCCGGGAATTATTGGAAATGATATCAAGCAGATGAAAAAGAGGTACGTTAATTAACTGGAAATAAAGACGAGCTTGTGCGTAATCATATATCTAATCAGTCGAATGAACATTATCTCCGTTTTCCTGACCGGAAACCACGAAACCATAATCGACCGACCTATACCGGGAACGGTATATCTTGAAATAGCATTGTAATTTGGCCACCTTCGTGTTTATTACATTCAACTAATTTCCATAATTCTTTTGCACAAACTGATACGCTTACGACAATGATAAAATTAACGATAATAATAATAATAATAATAATAATGATAATTGATAAAATAAATTGTACGTATGCGAAGGGAAAAAAAAGAAGAAAGAAAACCATAAAAATATTAATTAATAATTTGATTCGACAACAAACCAGATACTTCGATTAATAATTAATAGAAATAATAATATAGAATAATTTCACGCGATTTAATGGAAAAAGTATTATACCGTTCTTTTCAAAAATGACAAGGATCGTTAGCATTTTATTCGTTTGTTCCAATGTACGCGCAATGAAGATAGAAAGATACTTTATATTAGTGGTCACAAATGAAAAAAGTTTGAAATTTCTCTAGCGCTTTACACATCCAACCGGTCAACATTTCCCTTTTGGACGTTTTTAAACGTCAAGGTGGAAATGTAAGTACCCTCGGACGATTATTTCCACTTGTACGCGGGCGAATGCCAAACACGTAAAAGCAGTAGCCGCAAAGTCCCTGTAATTAACTTTTTCCCTCGAGCAAAAATCGATATACATACATACATATATATATATATATATATATATATATATATATATTCATTCGCGGTTACGAATAACTTTATTCTCATATTTTATTTATATGTATATATATATATATTTAACTTGAAAAAATTGGTTACAATGTTTTCGTCAAAAGATAAGAGAGTTGTAATAAAGTTAAAAATCGTTAGGTTAAATAGTAACATGTATGCCAATCGAAAAGAGACATTGAATTTTTGATGAGACAGTTGGCCCTATAACGTAACGTTTCCTGCGGTTTTCGACGATGTTAGGATGCGCTACGAACCATTCTTGGCAGCGGTTTTGTGGTCTACTACCCTTCCCATCTCATCCCTCTACCTTTACGAAAATGTAATAGTCTTTCTATCCGTTCCGCTAGTAGACCAAATGCATGAAGGATCCGAAAATTTCTCTCTGTCGTTCTGTAACGTAGACATCCTATAAATCTATTTCAATATTTTTCCATATTTATGGATCAATCACGTGAGTTTATATTATATACGAATAGAAATGAAAATTACAAAATGAAGATTAAATTTGTAAGAAATATTCGTTCCTTTTTTTTTCTTTTTTTTTTTTTTTTTTTTTTCTCCACGAACATTTGAAATTTTATTTTAAGTAAATTGATGTTTTTTTTTTTTTTTTAAGGTTCGATACGTTACGTATCTACGTTAATTAAATGTTAAACGTTTAAGCTTAATTTACGAGTCATTATCTGCACGTTTGAATTCGTAATTCGAATGAAGGAATAATAATAATGATAAGGAAGGTAACGATGAAGTTCGCGTATGTTCCATATTGGTAATGGTCCTTGCAAATGTACATACTATACGCTTGAATAATCAGGTCAGGTAAGTCGAAGATCAAAACCATTGGATGAAGGCCAATGTTAAAGTCAGGCCGTTTCCTACCTAGTAGGGAGGGGGAGGGAAAAGTTTTGAAGTAACAGAAAACATTAAGATTGATTCGATTGTTTTTCACTAAAACTCGACTTCTTAAAAGTCAATCCATTTTCTTCCTACATACTTTTTCGAAACGTCTAAAATCGTTTAAGAGTATAACCAATTTCATCTCGAATCTTTGCGTAAATACCTTGTAAAAGTTTATTTTCTTTTTTTTCTTTTTACATAACGAGTGTTAGTTACATCGAGACAAACACCATAACGTTTTTCTTTAATAATTTCATTTGACATCATACTTTATAGGAAATTATAGAAACAATTTTTTCGCGTAAGTAAATTTATATATTTTTTAGAAATAAATAATATGAAATAATATAATAATAATAATAATAATAATAATAATAATAACTACACACTGAAAGAACATTTTTTTCTGAAACATTTTAGGTGACAGAAGGAAGATGCATCGGAGTCATAGAAAATTTACTCTCACCCCTGTTGATATTTACGAGTATCGAGTACGAGTACGAGAGAGAGAAGAAAAGAGATACGACGGGAAAATCTGGAACATTCCATTTTCGAAGCGAGAAACGGTGTTACGTTATTTATTTTAGAATTTGTACGATCTGCTGTCGAGAACGATTTCACAGAGCGTACCGATTCTTTAATAAGTATCGTCAACAACAAGCAACGTTGGATCAACCGAAAATATAAAGGATAGTATACATTTCTTATCCATTTATTTTACAATTTAAAATTCATTTCTTTCTTGTTTTTTTTTTTTTTTCAAATTTTTATCATCTCATTCTCGACAATTATTAATTAACAATTTTTACGTAGAAAAGAAAAAGAAAAACATGGGAAAGATATTTAATTAAATAATATAAGTATATAAATATTTATTATAATTTATCATGTATATTTTATGATCAATATAAAGAATCCGGGCATTGTATAAAATGTCCAGAGAGAGGGGGGGGAGGTCGAAGTGATCTTAGGAAGAAGAACACAGCCAATCATCGCGTGATCTCATGTAAATTCCATTAATTATAAAGTTCCCGTAACAGATGAAAAAGTTTCACTTTTATTTACGTGTTATCTGTTGCCAAGCATCTTAACGCTCCTCCTTCTTTTTCTAGTTCACACCCACACATATAAATTGTAAGTTAAGATAAACACTGTTACTCCTCGTCTCTGATGTAACCATTTGCATATTAAGTGTCCGCTAAGGATTGCATTTAAATTGTAAATGTGGTCGTACTCGGTGTTTTCACGTTTCTCTCTTCTGAAGAATATGTATCCCGTAGTGTGCGACTCGAATATAATATAATGAAGTTGTAATAAATTCTATCCTCGAAAACCCGGTATACCTATTCTCTTATATTCAGCCAACTATGAGGAAGTTTTTCGAGGGGGAAGGGGTCTATGTTTTTTCTTTTAAATTACTTGGAAATGGAGAAATAATTATTACTGGCGTTGTTCCCTACATTTTTCTACATCTATTTTGAATATTATTCACTTATTTATCATTCAAATGTATTAATATCTACTAATTCATAAAGATTATTAATTTTCAAGGTAGGACAACGTATTTATATACATATATATTTGTATTATTAAAATTTGATTTTGTTTTTTATTACGTTATATAAGATTAATAATTCATTTATATTTATCAAGGATAAATTTTACTATACGAATCATCATCATCATCATCATCATTTATCAGCCAAAACAAACATATACACATTTTTTGCGCAATTTGTTAGATGACACGTAACTACATATATTTTCAGTATGCGGTAATTCGTAGGTAGAGGTAAAATTTGTTATTTTTCATGGAAGTAAAAGAGAACCGAAACTTGTCAACTACAAATATTCGTTTGGAAAGACGTGACAGTTTTTACTAATTCTTAAAAAGAAAAAAAAACAAAAAAAAAATGTTGATGGACGTAACAAACTTTGAAAATAGCAGTCACATATTATATATATATATATATTTTTACTAAATGTTTATTTGGATATGAACAAAAAATCGGATTATAGAGGATTAAAAACATTCATCCGAAATGTTCTTACACGTACCGTTTAACAAAACATTTTGAAAAACGTTAATGCGTACGTTAAAACACGTAATATGGATTCGTCTCATATGCAACATAAACATTTGTATTTTAGGATTTTCTTGTTTAAGAATAGACGCTAAATTAGATTGAAGCGATTGTAAATTTGTGAGACCAAGGCTAAGTATATACTCAATTCCGAATATAGGTATTAACACATTTAATGGTTTACGCTGTAATGGAAGTTTAATTAAATTTAAAGTTTAATCGTGCGCTCGTGTCGTTTGTCGCAAGTAACAAACACATACATTAATGTCTATTCATGTACACAACTTTCTACCATCGAATTTATCACGGTCATCCTGTTTTCGATAATTCGTTTAATTCGAACGAACGTGTTTCCAATTATAGTAATATATTTTTGGTTCTTTTTTAGAAATAGTTATATATATATAAATTTTCATTTTTCTTTAAATGCATCGTGACAAAATTTTAATTACATAAAATATTAATAATTATATCATCTTATCAATTGTGTACGCGTAAAATATCAACCGCAATTTAATTTCATTATTTTCTTCTATTCCTTTTTCTTCTCTCTCGTTTTTTTTTTTTTTTTTTTTTTTTTAAATCCCGGATATTAACTCTGACGTCAGATATGTATCCAGTGGTAGAGAGAGTGGACTATCATTTTGTGATTTATTGGAACGATATAATTCATAGATATATGAACAGGTTGGATGGAAGTGTATCTCCAATGTATGATCTACAATTTCCGCAGACAGTAAATTTTCAGATCATACTTTGCTTTTATCAGTTACGAGTTTACCGAGGTGGAACTGTCCACTTGACGGTTACGCGATTAGTATCGTTCCATTTGTATTATCTTTTCGTACAAGGAATTAATACAAAAAAAAAAAACTTCATCATTTTTCTATCATACAAAAATGATGACTTTTGTATAAAAGCCGAAGTAACCTAAGACAATTTCATCGAAGCGTGTGGATTCGACATCGAATGAAGACACATATCAACTAGGATAGATGATCGACGTTCAATAAATATGCTAATGTCAACACGTCCTATCTAAATTTGTATATCTATCTACCCAATCATCTCTTATCCCAATTCCTTGGTTAATATAATCTATTTTCAAGGATGAAAGGGAAAACTGATTCGATACGTTCATCATTCACTAAAGTATCACGAATATAATCATAAATTATTATTATTATTATTATTATGAAAAAATCTATCATAAAATTCTATCAAATTTCTTTGAGATACTTCTTCTATTATCTTCTTATTTTTTATTCTTTTTTTTGTTGCTGTTACAACGAATAGTTAAAGAAAAATCATAAAATTAAATCGAGTTAAATTGAAATATTTTTCCCTACCTTTTTATGTTGGTTACAATAATTGAAAAAAAATATTATTATATGATATTATTAAACTTTTCGTAATTGAAACTAATTTAATGTAACTAATGATATTTCAATTTATTATGAAAATTGTTGGAAAGTAAGAGAAGATGAAATTGATGAAACAGTTAAATTGATGAGACGGTGAGCAGGGAATGGTGGTAAGAATGAAAATTAAATTTTCTCTGTATGATTGATATACATTCTATTTTATTTTAACACTAGTCTGTCTAAACTTTAATCTATTTCGTCGTTCTTTGTTACCTCGCATAAATATAAGTGTCGTATCAAATTAAGGCTCTCACGAATAAATACATATGAATTGGAGATAGTTAAAAGCACGACGACGACGACGACGTAGACAAAAATTGCTGTTACTCGGTTTAATATCTTCGTACGAACAAATTAATTTAACGTAGGAAACTATTTAAATGTAACTTTGTAACTTTTATTCCATTTTTTTTTTTTTTTACAAAGAGAAATTTCTTAACTATTTGCTTTTTTCAAGAAATACATAATAACGATAAAAGAAGAAATAAAAATAAAAAACAATAAATGGAGTTACTCTTGAAAACTCGTGTTAAATATTTATTTTTATATTTTTTTTTTTTATAATATAAAATAATAAATTACAAATAAATGCGAGACATACACGCATGAATATCGGTGTTGTAACGACACGGCTAAAAAGTTCGATAATTCTTTCGTTGAAATATAAAAAGAAAAGAAATTTATTTTCTTTTATATTCTTTTTAATATCTAATTTCATTTTACGCATTTATCATACTTATAATCAAATGAAAATAATCGTCGTTCGTATTTTCGTTCCTCGTTGCATAGTTCCGGTTTTGTCGTCGTCGATTACGAAATACATCGAAAAATATTTCACACTTAACGAATTTCGAACGGATAATTATTATTTAATGCTAATTAAAAATTCGAATGATCGATGATGTTTTCGTATGACGTTAGTTTTATAAGAGTTTTTCTTTTATCTCATCTCGACATAATTTTATCACATTCATAGTCATGAATAGACTACGAATTTATATTTTCTTCAATCCATCATCAATTCTGTTTACAACATTTGATGAATCATAAATTTTAATTCAGAATAATTTCATATTTAAGACATACAAATCGAATAAACAAATTTATATTCTAAACAATTCTATTGTGTAAATTGAAGAAATTGATTTTTTTTCAATGAATTCATTTCATACGAATTAACTTTGATTGTAATGAAAAAAAACAAGAAGAAGAAAAAAAGAGAATAGAAAGTTAACAAGCGAGCATTTAAAATAGACACGAATTGTTGATAGCTTCGATGGATAAATTCCGTTAAGGTTGTGTAGCGAATCGAAACCAATTGAACAAACTTGTTACAGTTCTAAAACGTATAGATATACTATATATAGTATACTCTAATATACCATTTCGATTTAACAGAAACGATCGAAGTTTAATTGCCTTTTCCGATCACGATTCATTCATCGTGCTTTTATACAACAAAACTACAATTTGTAAGCATTTATTTTAACTGACATATATACGTCGTTTACATTGAGACTTTTTACCTTACTCCTTGCCCATCATCTTTCTTCTTTTGTTATCCTGTTTTTGTTGTATTTTTTATTTTTTATCGATTAACTTTTTAATCATTAATTAATTACATTAGTGATAATTTTTTCTACTTATTTCTATATATATATATATATATATATATATAAAAGAAAAACTATATAAAGGAAAATTAAAAAACAAAACGTTCCATTTCACGCAAGAAAAGTAATAAACATAAAGATCGTCAAAGTTTTGCGATAAGAATGAAGAAAGGACTCATTTCGTAAGTACGAGATAAGGATGGATTGTAATTTTAACGTAGTCGTTGTTAGGGTTTAAAAAAAAAAAGAACAAAGAGAATGTTCGTAAAAAAAGATATAATGATTAGAATGATAAGTCGTTAGAAGAAAGACGATAAATTGTATAGAACAAAAAAAATAGAAATAATAATATTTTATAAGAATTTTAATAATGTTAATTAAAAAAAACAAAAAACACTAACGTAATATTAAAGAGAAGAAATGAATATAATAGAACGATATAATATAAATTCGAATGAAGTTAAATTATTGATATAGCACGAAGAAGAAAGATTTTTGTTTGTTATTATTAAAGAGAGCAATTAAAATAAATATGATATTAAATGTTACAAGGGATATGACGGAATTAAAACAAAACGCGATATCACTGTTAATAAATCATCGACAAGGAGATCGATCGGAGAATCAAAATAGGAATATCGTTTATGAATGTATGGGGGATGGAATTGTTTCAATTAGCGATAAAGTGAAGTATAGCTGTTGTTGTTGTTGTTGTATACATACGTGGATGGGATTAAGCCGACATCGAATTCTGCGTGACGCCGTTACAGACCCAAAGCCATTATCGTAAACACGCGGCTACCAAATTGATTTTAAATTAGGACAGTGGCTCGACGGTCCGTCGACGATCATTATACGCAACGTATTGTTCACGACCCCCCTACTCCCACCCCCCACCAACCAATACCTACCCTCCTATCCTGTTGTTGTTTTAATTTTAACTTTTAAATACCTATATTCTAAAGAGAGAAGAGATTTTATCTATAAACAATACTATTTTCAATATCCTCTCATAATCGACATAAATATTTCAAATCTTGAAATAAAATACGAAACAAAACGCGTAATATGAAATAATTTTATTCGTTTAAATATTCATTAATTAAAAATTGTTATATTGAAAATATTGATAATATATTAAAATGAACCAAAATTTCGTGCGTTTTTTTTTTTTATTAATATTTTCAAAGTAAAGTTTCAACAGAATAGAAGTATCCTTACCTAAATGTAATCGTATAAAAGTAACGAAATGTTTTGATATTATTTTTTTCTTATAAAAGAAAAGAAGACAAAAAATATCGAAATAGACAATCCTTTTATACACATCTATCATAATTATTATTATTATAGAAAGAAACTCTTCTCTATATAAATCATAGTTTACGTCAAATTACATACGTGTCTAGTTACGTTTCTTCTAACGTCTCCTGTGAAAAATCAAAGTCCACTGGCTTTATTTGTCAGAACTAGTCAATCGATCTTCGATGTTCTTTCCAATCGATCCCCAAAGTTTTACCTTGATACGAAAGAAGGATGAGTAAAGAACCACTCAAAGTTCCTTTAAGCCGATCGTGGAATAACTCTCTCTTTCTCTCTCTCTTACCCTTTCCCTTCCTATTTTCTTTCTTCGAGTGCTATACTTCTCCGAGTTGCGAAAAATCTGAAATCCTTAGTGCAAGTAGACAACTCGTATGAATCTTGTAAGATTTAAAGTCATTTCTTTTTCTTTCCCATCTTATTTTCTCTACATTTTTTATGTTGATCAAGTCATCCATTTTCTTCGAATGGAAATCATTTATCAATTTCTCCCTGATCGTATTTATTTTTTTTTTATTTTTTTCACGTAGGAACTATATGCGATAACCCCATCCTACCTCACCCCCATGTTTTATTTTTCTTTTTTTTTTTTTAGACTAAACAAAAAATTTCTCCCTTCGATATTCGATTCGATATAATACAAATATTAATTAAATTTATTTTTTTTAATATATACATATATTTTTCTCATTATTATTTATTCATTTTATCACTGCTATAAAAACGATCTAATTATTTTTTAATTTAACCCTCACAATTGTGACGATTTAGACAAGAATACATTCGATTAATATGATATAAAGAAAAAAACGAGAAAAAAAATCAGAGAGTTCACATAACTGAAATTATTATTATCTTTCACAAACTTTTATTTTTATTTCTTTCATATCAACTCCAAAAATCTCGGAGTACCTTTTTATTGGATTTAAAAAACACTTCTATTACCAACTCTATTAAGTTGGTGCCAAGTAAAAAAGAACAAAAGAAAAAAATGAACAAGGAAAAGGAATATTGGATAGAAAAAGTTTGATTGACGGGAAAATCGAATAAACAACGTTGCAACGCATTATATTGTATATAACAATGTTTAATTTTATATACCTTGACCATCTTTCGATCGAGATATTTCGACTAGCCGTGAGGAAAAAAAAAACATGCAGTAATCCTTCAGGAGATCACGGTTTTAGTTTGCTTTACCCTAAGAATAACATTTTATTCCTTTCTTTTTTTTTTTTTTCCACCACATCTTTTATTTCTTTTTGTCATACTCGTATATATGTAATTATCAGAAAAACTGTACGATACTGATTCGATTCAACGGAAAAAATACTTCGATTATAAATGATTCGAAGACGTTGTTTTCTTCGATGTAACATAGTAAACGATAACTTGTTTTGTTTCTTCTTCTTCTTCTTTATCGTTATCAACGAAATGTTTTATTTTTCTTTTTGTTTCGAGTAATCGCGTCGTATATAAATATCGCGAATTAATTATAGAAAAAGGACTTTCTGACGATAAGCTTAATCAAAAGCTTTTATTACTTACGTTCGCCGTTAAATATATATATATATATGAAGATTAAATCCTTGAACGAAATAATTAAATATTTTTAATTTGATCTCGTTCAAGGCAAATTCTTGTCAATGCCGGTGGTAGTTTGTTCTTTCGTTTAATTTTTATCATTCTCTCTCTCTCTCTTTCTATTATTTCTCTCTTTCTCTCTTTCTTTCTATCATACATGTATATATATATATATATATATATATATACCCCATACATATACCATTCATGCACAAATTCATACTCTCGTTATTTATTATTGTATTTATCTGGCTATACTTCGTTTATTTAATCTTTTTTGTTTGTTTTGTTTTTATTTTTTTTTTTTTTTATTTTGTTTCCTTCTCTATCATGTCCAACATTAATCCCCGGTTATATTTACTTTTGTCCGGTCGATTGCTGAAACATTCGTAAGAAACGTGAATCCAATGGGAGAATGAATAATAAATCTGAAAATAAAAGTTTAAAGGGATTTCACGGAAATGGGAACGTACATTTATCTTTGATAACAAAAAAAAAAAAAAAATAGGTAATACGTTAATAAAATTAAAAGAAAATATTTCGATGAATTAAAGTAAAGGAACGCAACACATAAGTATCTGTTACGAGATAATAGTTGTGAGAAAACACACACAACTATTAAAACGTACGTAAAAATACGCATATATCATAATACCGTCATTTTATTTCTAAAGTAAATGCACAGTCTTCCATTATTCCCGTTTAAAATCGAATTAACCGGGGATAACTTCCTACTACAAAATTCGTACTTTTACTTTCTTCTTTTACCACGAAACACAGTCTGCTGCGTAGTTATTTACATCGCTAATAATTTTTGATTACGTTATAATTAACTCTTCTTCTCTAGGTATCTCTTCATCTTTTTTTTTCTTTTCTTTTTTTTTATCAAACTACAAACCCGAAGGGAATTTCACGAACTGGAGTAAACTAACCCATAAAATACGTCACAACTAACGTAATCATTATTATATTCCTTACTTTTGTATAGAATCATTTTTTCTTCTTCTTTTTTTTTTTTAAAAATGATTTAAAAGTTATTTTAAATAGTTTACGCGAACGATTCGACTGTTTTGAGAAATAAAATGTAAGTTTGATAACGAGACGGAAAGAACAACAAACGAATGGGATGGAGGGTGGGGGAGGGAAAGCAGAAAAGAAAAGAAAACAAAAATTGTACGATTAAAAATTAATCTTAAAAATAAAATATTCAAAGAGATAGATGGAAAGTTTTTTTTTTTTCACCTTCGTCATATTTTTTTTTTCTGTTAGTATTAAAATAAAGAATAAATATAAAAAGAAAAAATATATTCTTTTACATAAAAAAAATTACACGAGGGGAACGTGTTGTACTTGCAAGGCCACGTTATATCCATTTAAAAAAAGAAAAAAACGATACAATATAATTGACAAGAGCAAATTATTGGAAAATACGAAATACGAGGGGGGGAACTTCGAGGACATCGTCAGATTGAAGAATACGAACTGACCTTGGACGAGTTAGCAGCAGCAGGACCGATAAACATAAGACCGGTTACACCGGCGTATGCCATCAAAGTGTCGATAGCCTGTTGAGTTTCCAACAAAATTCTCGTTTCGTTCATCCATTCTCTTGCTATGGATCTTGGTGCACCCTTCAATAAATTCATATAACGTAAAGTCATCTTGAAATCTCCTCGATCGAGCCAATACCTAAAAATAAAAGAAGAACCGAAGAGAAAAAAAAAGAGACACAATTCGATCAGAAAAATTCCACTTTTCGATGTGCAACTCAATTCACTAACTTTTTTTCCCCCTTAAAAATAGCTTTTATTTTTTTTTTTTACTTTGTTACCACCGTCCTAATTTCTTGTCTATTTTATTTTTCTTTTTTTTTTTCTCGTGGTGTCTACCGACAAACGAAAGAAATGTGGTACGAAAAATCGTATCATCTAAATTCGTAAAACTCAATACGGGTGGGTATACATCCACTTACGAATTACGTGTCCAAGTGGCCGAGTAACATCGAACAAAGATCACGCCAAGTCACCAACCAGTAGCAAACCACTCTCAGGATTTTACCGTACGTGACTAATAAAATATTCTCTTTCTCTCTCGGATTTCAAACAGAATTTTTAGCTCCTTTCTACTCACTCTATCTCACTCTATATATATATATATATATATATATATATGTATGTACGTCTTTCGATAGTTAAAAGACGAATTTAGCAAACGGTATTGAACGTGACCAGGAATGTTAAATAATCGTTAACACTAAACGTACGTAAAGTTGATGTATACATATTTTTACCACAACGTATCGAATAACTCATCTTCAAAAAAAAAGTCATATATATATATATAATATTTTACAATTAATGTGTATAACCATAAATTTATATAAACTATTTATATGCAATAAGAATTTTTGCATTTTGTTTCTTTTTGAAATGAACGATAACGATGATACGACTTACCTTGCACGTTGAAGTATGTCGTAAGTGTTGAGAGAATCCACGTCAATAAGACCGTCTTCGATTTCGTTTTTAGGAATACTTGTGTTGATAATCAAAGCGCTTTGAAGGTAACTGAGTAGGTGAATTGGTAGTGCTGCACCTTCTTCCGGTACCAAGGCTAATCTTCTAGCTTGTTTCTCTAACTGAAAAAAATCCAATTTCCCAAAGGGGAAAGATTGTTTTTAACATTTGTTTTTTTTTCTTCTTCTTCTTCTTCTTGTTTCATTTTCATCCTTTTTCTCGCACGTGTGCCTTTCTTGCGTTAAACGAGACTTTGTAAAATACAAGGAAAAGAGGGGGAAAAAAAAATGAAAAAAATCTTTTCTTAGTATAATGTTTCACGTATCGTTGAACAACAACAACAAAGTACTCAAATTATCTTCTATAGCGTTTACTTGAGATAGATAGGATCGATATTAACGACGTTGAACTACGAGAAGACCACAGACAAAGTCGTTAAGTGCTTTTACCTTTTAACGTAATCGACTATTAATTGCACTAATGAGATTACGATTGAGAATTCGCGAAAGATTCTTTGTAAAGGACATTTACGACAGATGATGATATAAGTAAATCATGTGGTGGTGGTGGTGGTGATAGGTCATCGAACAGTCATAGATTAATTTAATTGAATATTAAATGGATTTTAAATATAATATTATGATAAATAATCACTAACCGAAAAGAAAATCATCTTTTTTAACGATTATATACATTTAAATTGAGTCCCTTTTTTTTAAACAAGTATTAGAAAATATCTGAAAATTTGTCTTCAGTTATTAATATCAAACTTTCTCAATGCAGCATACTTAAAAAAAAAGAAAGAAGATACATTTAATCAAAGGCATAATGGCTGACATTTTTCAATAACCTTTTTCTATCTTCCCATTTATATATTCCCGCCCTTCCCCATTCTCTCTCTCTCTCTCTCTCTCTCTCTCTTCTTTTTTCCAAATTTTCTATGACCTTTTCACATCTTTCAACTAACTTTTTTTTACAAGCATCGAAAATTTTCAATAACCTTTTCCGAAACTTTCCATGACTTTTTCTCCATCATACGAATAGGAAAAACAAGTTTTCAATATATTTCTAATAAACTTTTACCGTTGGAAAAAAAAAAAAAAAACTAAAAATAAATAAAACACGATCGATTTTGTTGTGGTAGGATAAATAAAGAAGCGTAAAAGAAGAAGAAAAAAAAGAACACGAAGTTCGTGACTTTTCGAAAAGAAAATTGAAATAAAAACTCACATCGAGGAACTTCTTGCGAAGAGTATCTTCCGGATAAACACCTCTCTTTGCAGCTTCCTCGGGAATACCTGCGATAGCAGCACGAACCAATGGATCTTCTTTCGCTGAAAATCAAATTTAACCAAACAGGTAATTGGTAATTCGAGTAATAATATACAAGTGAATTTATACATTACATTTGTTTCAGAAATGTGTTAAAATATTCGAATAAAATTAAATAAAAAAGAAAAGAAAAAAAAGAAAAAGAAGATACAGAAAAGAATAGAGAGAAAACAGCTTAGGTTACATTGTTTGAAGTATATAAAGAACCCTCTTAACATAAAACGTAGCAATTAAATTTCATTTTTTGAAGTACGTCAAGTACTACTTGAAATAAAACGTTGCAATTTTGTTTCATTTCACGAATTTCGTATTATCGTGATTTCACTATTTCACACCTAATCTTTTCAAAATTTTTAAAAAATATGATTTGTACAAAATAATAATGAGAACTAATATATTAATAAGTAATATAATAAGTATATTACAATCTCTATAATAAAAGTTGAAAAAATAAAACAGTTTTAAACTATTATGAAAAAAAAAAGACTGAATACAAAATATATTTATATATATTAGAAAAAAAAGAAACTTTTTTTACTTTTGCTATTTTCAAATACAAAGAAACACTTTAATCGATTTAATATACACACTTATTTTTTTATTAATATATCACAAATATTAATTTTTAAACATATAGAAATGGAAACATTTTACGACCAGAAGAATGTGAATAGACTATAAAATGAATACGACCCCCCATAGCCCACAGCAAGCTTTTCTACTGACATATTCGATAAACCATAACTGGAAATATGAAGAACGTTTAAAAAGATTTCAACGATTTTCTATGGGTGTAATAAATCGTAATCACTTTTTCCATTATACTTTCGATGCCATCGTAAACGTACAAGGAAACGAGATGAAAATGGGGTTAAACCTTAGATATTAATGCGAACGCACGTTTCACGTTTCCATTTTCATTGAGAATAAGAAAAAAAAAAACAAAAAAAATTCAAAGTCAGAAATGGAAATTCAAACGTAACACGATCAACGTGACCTGCAACAAGAATTACCGATAGAAAAATAGAGAAAAAGAAAAAACAAAAAGTATAATAAAATGAAAGAATAAAAAGTCTGAGACGAAAGTTAAGAAAAAGTGAATTAAACGATGGGTAAGATCCATGATAAAAAAGAAAAGGATAGAAAATTCCTAAAGCCAAGCTCGTAAATTCTTTTATACTAGGAAGCTACCGTTGGACACATTAAACAATACAACGAGACAAGATTTATTTTTATACAGAACATCTCGTTGGAAATAACACCAAGCAACCAAGCAAAAATGACTGTGTTAAATCAAAAGGGTTTTATAAGTTTTAATGAAATTGCTTTCTCTCCCTATTTCTTTTTATTTTGTTTTCTTCCTTGATCAATTTCTACGTTCATTTCTTTCTTCTTGCATTCGATCAAGCATCTTTTTTTTTCCATAAGAAAAGACCCTTTTTAATCATAAATATCTTATATATTAAAATAAATATAATCGAGTATTATTTTTTTGGCACGAAAAAAAAGAAAAAAAAAAAAGAATTGTAATATTCTATTATAATTATAGTTTAAACGTTATCTTAAAATTTAGTTCGCCTAATACGTTCATTACGTCGCGTATCAAAGTAATTATCAAAATTGTTCGTATATTTTAAACGATTTCGTTGTACGATATGAAAAACTTTTCGGGATAAAAAGCTTCAAGGGGAATACTGTTTGTAAATTATTTATGAAGTTCATTTGTATAAAACTAAAAGTAATTTTAAAAACATATTATACAATATTTTAATAACTTTATCCCATCTTTTTTTTTCCCCCATCGAGTCGCCTTCAAGAAACTTTTATTCCGAATAAGTATGAAAAGTAAAAAAAATGTAAAAAAAAGAACAAAAAAATGGGCGAACGTTTATTAAAAGAAAGATCATGAGAATAAAAAAAAAAAGGAAAAAAAATAATAAAACTATGTTTATACGATTTATCAAAGATATACTCCCGTTCGAAATGAAAAAAAGAAAATCATCATTGTATTCTCGTTCGGTTAAGAATGAAAGGATGATGAGCGAAATAATAATAATAAAAAGGAGGCTATTGTTTAAAATATAAATGAAATCGTTGTTGGTGTTCAACGTGCTAAAATGAGAAGCGAATAATTAGACTGTAGAAAGAGAAAGAGAGAAGTTTTAAATTAAAATGGAACTTCTTACACGCTGCCTTGGCGATGGCCTTAATTTCCGGTTCCAGAGGCCTTATGGTTGGTTCACTTGATGATGAACCTTGAGACGTAATCTTCACTGCTCTGGCTAATGCCATACAAGCTGACCACAAAAGTTGAGCGTTTGACGCACCTTTTTCTTCCTCGATGCGTGCTATAATCAAAAAATTAATAACAAATAAATCATTTCAACTTATTAAACGAATAGGTAAAATTTTCCTACGCGAATACGGAATTAAATATAAATTTTCAAACGCGATATTAATTTCATTCTATATTTTACATTCTAGCGTGTGTTACGTATGATTCGTAGAAAACAGGATGTGCTAATTTAATTCATTCACGTCGTGGAGTATTTTAATCATACATATTTGAACACACTGTTGTCGTAACTTTTCGTAAATGTTAATTAAATAAAAAGAGGAAATATATATATAAATATGTAATATTTTACCGTTTCAATTGCTGAAAATGAACAAAATACGAGATTCATATTTTTCATAAATTATTCATTATATTAATAAACATATTTCTCTTTTAGTTAATAAAATTAAAATATAAACGTGATTTTTTTTTTTTTTTATTCATTTAAGGTAACTTACACCGCCCTCCCCCTCTCCTCTTCCCGTCTTTTTGTACTTTTATTTTATATAACATAAATTCGATAATCGATGATGACAAACTCTATCGGATATTATATTATTTATTATTAATATTTCAAAAAATGTATCGAATATCGAATAAAAATCTTATTTTTTAAAGAAATATAACATTTCTATATATATATATTTACGAGCAAGCTTTTCTCACAATAGTTGATACTTATATAAAACTAATCTTTCAAATGTATGTAAGAATTGTAAGGGAAGAAAACTGGAAATACTATTGTCGAAGATTCGGCTATAAATTTTATGTAAAACGTAACGACAAAGAGCTGTCAGTTAAAATGGAAATAAATAAAATTCTGTCGAACATTGTTAGGACAAACTTTGGCAAGTTAGTCATGACGATTTATCGATAGTATCGAACCACCGTCGAAAGCTGTTTTCCATGACTAGTTGGAAGAATGGATATTACGTATAAGTCGATTGAAACTATATCAATTTACTCAAATTTTCTCATTACTGATAGAACAAACAAATAAGTACGAATTTTCTTCCTCCCCCCCTCTCTCTCTCTCTCTCTCTCTCTCTCTCTCTCTCTCTCTCTCTCTCTCTCTCTCTCACTCTTTCTTTCT
>NW_014569722.1:241160-340577 GCF_001313835.1 Polistes canadensis
AAAAAAAAAAAAAAAAAAAAAAAACATAGAAAAAAAAAAATAAAACTTAAAAGAAGAAAGTAGTATATCCCTCGAGTTTTGTGATCGCACCTGTCGCGTTTAAATATTTTCTCAATATTTCGATTTCTATATCACTCTCACTCTCGTTCTCACTTTCTTTCTTTATTTCTTTCTTTCTTTCTTTGTTTCCCCTTTGTAGATGAAAACGCATGGGTTGTACTATATTACTATTACTACTACTACTACTATTCATCCTTGGAATGAGATTCTACAGCCAGTTTTCGAAACGTTCCACGATCGACAAGCGTAACGATGCGGTCGACTCTTGACAAAAGGACCGATTGCACGCACCCCGAAAACGCAAATCGATTTCCCTTTCCCTCTAAACCCCTTCTCTTCTACATACAATCCCCTATCTGTTCCCTTTTCCAACCCCCGTCCCCTCATCCACCCACTTTTCTTTCTATCTCTTTTTCTCTATTCCGTCGTAGTGGTGTAGTCAACGAAAAACAAGAAAATAAAAATAAAAAAAAAAAATAAAAAACACTTAAACGTTCGCGAAGTAAACGATTTTCGTTGCTGCGGAAAAAAAAAAAAAAAAAAAGAAAAAAGAAAAATTCCAACTAAATTCGCTGGGAGGATTGGGTATTTGAAATTTTGCGGTTAAAATAGTAGAAATAGAAATAGAAAAAATAAAAAAGAAAGAGGAAAAAGATATTTCGTATTTTACTTTTTTCTTTTCTTTCGATAAAGTATTTATTAGACCACACAGCGTGTGTGTGTGTGTGTGTGTGTGTGTGGATATTTGTTTAATGTATTGTAATTATCATTAAAATTGATTTCTGTAAAAACTATGCACTTCTAGTGTGGTAGAGTACAGTTTTCTTCTCGTTTAGATTGAAATGTAAACGTTAGAATACAATATGCGTTTATTTAGCAATATTTTTTTGTCTTTTTTCTGTAATAACAAATTCGTACGACTGATACAATAGTTGGGGGATCGATTTGAAGAAGATAGAACAGGAGAAAAGTGTTCGGGACAGGGACTAACATAAGAGACGAGAGTGGAAAAAGTTTCGAAATGGGATGTTGAGTGGTAAAGTGACATAACGTCGATAAGTATCCCCCTTTTTTCTTCTCTACTTGTTAACGTGTATCCACTTTCAATATATATATATATATATATACACGTATACAAATACATATAGACGTTGAAACAAAACCCCAAAAGATAAGAAAAACAAAAAAAAAACACACAATAAATAAAAAAGAAAAAACAAGTAGAAAATAAAAAGTATCGAGTAAAAATTCATATTTTTTTCTTTTTTGTTTTTTTTTTTGAAAAAGGAACTTGAGAATTGTATCTTTAAGCTCTTGTCGGATGTATTACAGTTATTTTTCTCTTTTCTTTTTCTTTTTTACTTGTTTACTTATGATAACAAATGCTTATGTTACATGCGTAAAGCTATCAATCTCTCTTGTTATACACGTAGTATTATCCTAACTATACATACATACATACATACATACGTATGTGTATATTCTTTTCCTCTCAATTTTATCGTGACATTGTGTACAAAAGGGTGGGAATAAAAAAATAATATAAGGAAGAGGAAGAAGAAGAAGAAGCCGCGTTTGTTTGACATATTGGACTAAACGTGGAAACGAAGAAACGGACATTATCGTGTAAACGGATATCCTACTAAAAGCTTCCGTCCGTTTTACCTTCTTACTATCCAAGAAGACGACGAAATCCCATCTTCTCCATGGACGACGTGGTCCTAAAGGAAAGGAAGAGTGGCAAAAAGGGATAAGTTTTTAAAGGGACGTCCCGTATCAAATCCAAAAGCATTTCGCGTTACGTTTGTGTTTCCCAAAAAGGACGGTGGAATGTGGGGAGAATGTAGGAGGTGGAGGGTGGTATGGATCTCAACACGTTGTCAAACAATCTATGAGATCTATCCATTAGTCTATAGAACCTTAAATACAAATATTATTAATACTATTTGCATATAAATTCAGAACCATAACCATCGCGCTGCTGGTTAGTTGTGCGATATCCCTAAACCGATTTAAATTGTCGCGGTGTGTGTGTTCGATCAATTTTTGTGTTTTTTGTTTTTTAATTAAAATTTTTCTATAAAAATAAAAAAAAAACGAACGGCCTTAGAGAGACGAAAAATAATAATAATCAAATGTAAAATCAAATAATCCACTCAAAATATTACGATCCTTTGTAATAGTATATAACTTTTGGGATGGTGGGTGAACTCGGGTGGGGACTCCAATTTTCTGGTCCACTTATTTTTCTTTTTTTTCTTTTTTTTTTTTTTACAATCTTGGCGTATTCAAGCCGTTGCACATTCACTTGTATTAGATTTATATTTATAAATATGATATACATACACGAGTTTATAAAATCTTTTTATTTTTTTTTAATTTCGATCAGAATTTAAATCACACAACCCAAAAAAAAGAAAAATACTTTAATTATTAAATATATAATTTATTATTAGATCTGATATATTAAAATAATATCAATCAACGAAAACAATCGCACTAATAATAAACTATTCCATCTCTACAAAACACTTCAGTTAAAAGTATTCAGCACTCAAAGAGTTGAGAGGAGAGAGAGAGAGAGAGAGAAGGAAGAAGATATAGCAATCGTTAAAAAGAGATGGAAAAAACGACAATTCCTTCGATATTGGCCAATCAATCAGGACACGTAAACGTCGGAGGTTGGGATGGTATTTGATTTTTCCCTCGTTTTCAAGCGGACCCAGCCATTATCCTCGTAGCAACGATTTATCCAAACGGCCGTCAAAATTTCGAATGTGACAACGAGTGTTACCTACATACGTGTTGGTAACACATAGAACGACGAATAAAAAGTCTACACCGTGTGCGAATTTACCATTCCGTGGAAAAAGGACGTCGAGAAATATGATAAAAAAAAAACAGAAAAAAAAGGAAAAATTAGAAACGTCGAGTACGATGACCTAAACTTTTGTACCTATTTATAATCATCCCTCGTTTAAGTATTATGTTCAATGCTTAAGGAAAAATCTGTAAGAATTCTTCTGTTTCTCACTTCATTGGAATGCTCTTTGCATTGATGAGAATGCCGATGAATTACTAGCAATGGCGGATTTCCGATTATGACGGTAACATATCTATATCGGTGGCTAGTTGCTGATTAAATCGATATATCGTTGAATTTTACGAGAGGAAATATCAACAGGAGATAAAATCTGTTCGGAAAAAGTTTGAATAAAAATTTCAATGAGATTCCATACACGCCTCTGTATGGGTTATATTATACATGTATATAGATAACCTCTGATGTACGCAGTTTATCTACAAAACAGAATACCTAGCTCGAACCGCTGATCTATGTATAAATGAATGAATGTATGTATGTATGTATGTTTGTATATATATATATATATATATATCCTATCGTATATGATGTTACTCGTTTCAGCAAAATCTCCTCACAATGGGGGTGCGGGCGTATGTATCGGGCTAACGTCAAGTAAAAATACGCTCGCACTTTCCGTATCGCTAAAATTCACGCGGATCAAAATCTGGCTGTGCTTTTTTTGACCCGAGATATCAAACGCGGAGGATATATTATATATATTTTAGAACGAAAACCGACATTACGTTGAGCTGCGGATCAAATAAAATTCCGTTCAATAAAAACATTCCTGTCAATTTGTTTTTCCAAAATTTAACGCGTTACATGCTTTTTTTTTCTTTTCTTTTCTTTTTTCTTTTCTTTTTACATAGGCATATGCATGTAGTGTTTACGTGAAATAAATAATGTGTGTCCGGTTTATTTGTTTCCTGTTAACTTTTAAAAATCGTACTACCAATCAGGGCTCGGGCTCGCTCAAATTTAAGCTCATCGATAAGCTTGAAAGATTAATGGGTATGAATAAAATCTGTTGTTTTTTTGGGTTGTGTTAACTACTGGAAATATGCCTTGTAAATTGATAAAGAACAATTTAAATGATCGTTATATTATTTAAACGTATCGAAAAATATAAAGAATATATTATTTTTTATTAACTAACACCCCAACCCCCCTACTCGCTGTTTATTCAAATTCAAAAGCAAAAAATTCAATTCAATTTACGCAGCTGCGTAATAGAAAATTGCGTAACATTGTCACGTTTATTTAATGAGGATAAATGTTACATTGGATACAGATCTAATTTATAATTAATCACTTATGAGAGCAACGATTATATAATATATTTGTATTAAACAAATTCGCAAATGAAATATCGTAACGAATATCATATTAATGCAATTTTTTTTTTTTAGATTTTCTCATTTCCGTAAAATAAAAAATTCTATTAAAATATATATATATATATATATGTATATAGATGAATAAATAGATGAAGGTAAATGGAAGAGATCAAGAAAGTTATTTAAATTCTACGAAGAGATCGTTTGAAAGGAAATGAAAGGAAGTAATACGATCGATAAAGGAAATGTAATCGGATAAAAAGTATCTTGAAAAATCGAGCAGTCACGTTCTTTTTATACGTTTTAGTCCACACTCACCTACCGCAATAAAAGATACTTCTCCTTTCTCTATCTTCCTTTTACTATATTTTTTTCTCCTATCCGTTTTCTTTCTTAAGATATCGTACCTCTCACGAAACTTCGATGGACCAACTTAGCTTTTCTCCCGTGACCTTCGATGGAACGATCGGTATCTCTTGAGAAAAAGTAAGTAGGACAAAAAAAATTCTCACCGGTGGATTTCCACCATCGAAAGAGAGAAAGAAATAGAAAAATAAAAAAATAAAAAAAAATAAAAAAACATTAAATGAGTTTCCTTCCGCAGATAAACCGAGTTCGTGTGTCTTTGCTCTCGTACCGTGGTGGAATTCTCCAAAGAATTTCTGTGAACTGTCGTATATCGGGAACATTGAAAATAAAAATGATGGGAAGGGGGAAGTAAAATAAATAAGAAACAAAGAAAAATATACGAGAGTGATCGGGGAATTTCTTTTCTGTTTGGAAAAATTATTATAATATATATATTGAAAAAAGGAAATTGTATTATTACACAATTAAAATTAATAATAATAATAATAATAATGCATAATAAAATAAGATAAAAATATTAACGAATTTTTCTAGAGAATATATTTATCATTTTCTGAATAAGTATATAATAACGATTGTTAAAGTCCTGCTGATCGGTAAGTTGTGAACTAGTCTGACAAATGAAGTACCATTACTACTTATTGAGAATGATCGACACGACATCGATACTCGAAACTATAACGAGTAGGTACGTACAGTCGATGGGCATCGATAATTGATGTATACTGTTAGGAAGCGTACTCCAAAATGCCAATGACACGGGCACATATTGCGCTGACCTTTGGCACAGAAATCGCGTAACTCATTAAAAACTCGTGATACCATAAATCATAAAGAGAAGACAGATCTAAAGCAAGTGACGACGCCAGTGGTAAAGAATAACAGGGAGTATACGTATTCCCAGTTTCTATCAATTTTCTCCTATCGTAATTCATAATAAATCAATTTATGCATTTGCGTACACATACACACATTTATATATATAAATGCGGTCAAGTCCAGATAACAAAAATTATGAAAATAAATCTTTTTCAATATGCATTGCGGTTTACAAAATGTTTCATTTCTTAATTAAATCGGCAGAGTATATAAAATCTTGTTTTCAAATGGTAAGCTATATGAAACAGGACAAGATATGTACAGGATGTGCAAATAAAAAAATAAGTATTTATTGGGACACAATAGAGTAGTATTTTAAAAAGCTTAAAATTTTCACCATTTGCCAGGTGAAAAAGATAGAGAAAAAAAAACGAAACAACGATTAAATCTTTTATAATTATCCTATTAAAATTTATAAAAAATCATAACATATACACAAAAATGGACTTAACCGCATTAGTTTCTAAGCCAACTCAAATATATATATTAGTTATTTTGTTCATTTTTTTATTTCTCTTTCTCTCTTTCGCGATACTTATGGGGCTTGCTTGCTTTGGTGATATTTGCAAGTCGACGTACAAAATCCGAGAACGTCAGGTTGCTCCTCTTATTTCTTTTCTTCGCGGTGTCGGCCGCGCATAAATCTTGTTAAGAGTTTCTAAGTACCTACTACGAGGGAGAGTTTTAAAGCTGGGGAAGATGAAAAAGCGAGAGAAAAAAAAAGAAATAGGGAGAAAGAAAGAGACAGAAAGAGAAAGAGAGAAAAATAGATAGAGAAAGAAGGAGACGTATGCGAAAGCAGCTAAACGAATTTTGACGAGAAAATAAATAACGATCTTTGAAATTCGTAAACTGAGCTGCTTTTCAACAACTTCTCTCGATTTCTTTTTTTTTTTTTTTTTTTTGAATACGTAAAAAAATAACTTAAAGTATTTCATCGTTGGGTAGATCATCCTTCATTTTTTTTTTTTTTTTTTTTTTTTGGTCTCGCTTTGGGTTTTTTCCCTTAAACGTCAAGAAAGTATGAAGATGGGAAAGAGAAAAATGAATGAGAGAGAAAGAGAGAGAGAGAGAGAGAGAGAGACTGCAAAGGACAAGAAGACAGGGGAGGAGAATTTCATAACCCCAAGAGGGGACTTGTCAACGTGATCTTAGGTATAGCTGGGGCATGTAATAAACTTTGCCACAAGTTCTGAGAGAATTATCCGAACATTCAAAAACTTTCAACCAAGAATCGAACCCGTAACGATCAAATCTGCGCTACAATATCGCACACTCTCTCTCTCTCTCTCTCTCTTCCTCTTCTCTTTCTCTCTCACCCTACTCACACACTTAAACAGTGTTAGTTGCTTATTCGGTTGCCTTCGTGGCAAACTGCTTTCCGATTCGCTAAGTTTCCGAGAAACATTGAAAATGATGCGATAAACTCTCCTCTTTGCCCCCCTTCTTCTTCTTCTTCTTCTTCTTCCCCTTTTCAGACAAGTTTTAGCTTATTCGTATCTATTGTTAGCCTTATTGTTCAGAATACTGAATGATAAAAACGTTTAAATTAAAAACGATTGAGAATTTTTCCACTGACTTAATACTATCGCGAGATAATAACAAAATTATTAACGAACGATGTAAAAATGTATGTGTGTGTGTGTGTGTATGTTTTTTTCTTTTCGTACAAAAAGTATTTCAATCAAAAGATTTAATTTCATTATTTATCCAATCGTCAGTCCCCTTTTTACCATCAACAATTTGATTGTTCACTTTATTAAGTTATTTCTCACACGGTTTTCTCGAGTTTTCCACTAGACTGCCGTTTTCATTGTCATCGTTGACCCGTAATTCGAGAAACCTGTCACTGACACAGCAAAACGAAATAAAAGGAGAACACAGCAGCAGCTTTATTCGATAATATATTTTTCGTAGACCCACAATTGCCAAAGCAGTATCCTACTTTCTTACCACCGTCGCCATCGATGTTGTTGTCGTTGAACGTAAAGAAAAAGGAAGAGAAAAAAAAAAAAAAGGGTAGAAGGGTGGTGGAGTTGAAAAAGGATGGGGGGTGAGGGGGTTAGTCGTAGCGGAGGATGAAAGGGAGAAAAGAAATATATCAACTTGATTTATGGCATTTCTAACGTAAAATCTTTTCACAAAATTACATTGCGAGAATGTAAGAAGAAAATGATCCTACAATGTTTCCATCTTAACAATGCTTCAGAGATATACAAATTGCACGAGTTATAATTGACGACGGGCGTTGCATACATTAGCTACTCGTCGACGAGCTTGTAAAATCGTGATTCGACGATTTGTGCTGCTTTATTACCCCCAACCACCCCATTCTCCTCCCCCCATCCCTCCTTTTCTCTTTCTCTCTGTGTGTGTATGTATGTACGTATATCTATTTGTTTCGTTTTATACGTGTTTCTCGGCGTTCGCCTTTGTCCCTTTATCTGGCTCAAACTATCGGGGGAACTATAAATTTAGAGCTTGCTATTTGGTAAGGCCACCCCTGGGTGCCACTATTACGTATGTATATCCCCTCTCTCTCTCTCTCTCTCTTTGCGAATATATTGCTAACGTTTTTATCATTACGTCCAGACAACCCCCGACAAACTCATTTACGAGTTAACCTGATATAGGTGGTACATACTGTGTATCACCTCGTTAATAGCGGATTTTAAGCTACTTCAACTTATACTCATTAACTTTCCTATTTTCTTTTTTCTTTTTCTTTTTTTTTGTTTCTTCTTCTTTTTTTTGTAATGAACGTTAAACCATTTGCAATTTCATATCTTTCATTATACCTTATTAAACATCGAAAATGTAAACGATAGTGATGACCATTAAAAACTGTGATGATTTGCGTTGCGTTTGATTACTGAACGAAGGAAGTAGTAATTATCCAGCATTAGTCAGACAATTTCGAATATTGAAAAGTCAATATCTTAAGAATTATTATACTACGTGATACTCTCTGAATCATCTAACATTTATTATTTGCAATAGTATTTCATGTATTTTAATAGTATAAAAATAATATTTTAAAATTGTTTTAGTCATACAATTATAATCTATTAAAGAAAATAAGCAAAATTTAGGAACAAAAAGAAGAAGAAAAAACACAAATGTATATCATTAAATATAATTATAATTTTAAAGAATACATATTGGATATTCAATTTTCTGTTAAATGTGGTAGAAAATTTGTGTGTAGAAGTAAGAAAATGTACACTCTTTTCTCGATTTCATTTATTCAATTGTTTTTCTCCCCTTATCTTTTTCTACTTTACTGTATTCTCTCATTGGAGTATTTTTCGTTGAAAGAAAAAAAGAAGAATAAGATCTCCTCCAACCCCTTCTCTACTTCTCTCTCTCTCTCTCTCTCTTTTTATCTCGTTCCATTCTCTTTTCGCTATCAACATTGTTCTCCTCCACCTATCCTCTTAAATGTACACTCACTTACCTTTCTTCTACCATCTTCTACCATCCACACTCTTTTCTCCCAAGGGAGTCGGAGATCTTTACTTTACTAACTTCTAGCCACGACCTCGTTCGCGAAAACACCTTTGCCAATCGTTAAATAAAGTTACGTCATTCATGAAATTAAATAGAAAACTTTCAGTAAGGTAACAACTTCAGATATTATTCTAACGAGCCATTTTGTATATATATATATATATATTTCTTTATCTAACAACTAGTTATATTCCATTTCATTCCTTCCCTTATTTTTTTTCTCAGTTTCTAGATTTTTCTCTTTTTTTTTTTTTTGGTTTTTTTTTTATATACACACAACCTCCTCTTCGTTTCGTTTAAGGTTTCATTGAAGAGAACAGAAAATCGTGTTAATTCGCTAGAATGAGGATACGAAAAAGAAATCGTTTGTATCGATAAAAAGAAAAGAAATAATAATAAAAAAAAAAAAAAGAAGAAGAAGTTAAATCTAACTAAAGTAAACACAATAAACGAATCTATCTTTCTTTATATTTATAGAAATGAAAATAGAGAATAGAGAAAAATTTGGAACAAATGGCAGGACAACGAAAAATTCGCAATCACGAATTTCATTTTGAACGAACTATAATACGTGTAATATGAAACGAAATTTTCCAAAACGTATGAAACAAACCGAGCAGATAATTATACCAGAAAGTAATTCCCAGTTTTTTTTTTTTCTTCGCGGTCAAAATGGAAAAAGAGAGAAAAAAATATATGTAATGGGTAAAATAGTAATGGGTACCGGTTCACCGAAAAAAAAAAAGAAAAGAGAGAGAAAGAAAAAAGAGAAAAAAAATGACGATTAACTTGCTCGTAAATCTTCGTCTACGTTTATCTCGCCGTTTAACCACCCACTAAGGTATTTCAAAATTTCCTTCCGCTGTCGTAACCACAGCCGGAAGTGATAGTGGGTGGTGGGAGAGAAGGAGGCAAAACAGGAGGAGGAGGGGCAGGAGGAGGAGGAGAAGGAGGAAGCTGGAAAGTTAAGTTTACGGTAGAGAGAACGATCGAACCGTAATCGTGATTAAGTAGTATAAACCCTAAATACCCCATTATATAGTAAAACATATTTTTCATTAATACGAACAAGGGATAATATTTATATGTTCAAATACACATTTTTAAATACGAGCTTATGTTTCTACGAATAACGATTAAAATATTACTATATTATTACTCTCGTATTTCTTTGACTTATTATAATATTATTTACAATTATATAAATTAAAATGCAAAAAAAAAAAAGAAAAAAATAGAAAATAAAATAAAAATAAAATGACGTAAAACGAATATGAATTAGAGATACGCGAAATTCAGAATTCTCGAGGGGAGTGGATACTTAACACGTTCACCTCAAAAGTACCATTTATAATCATGAGACTTAATCTCTCCTGACGGTTCAGGAACGATAAGCGATTACCGATGAGAGTGTCGGCACTGTTATTGAGCCCGACTTAAGTTAATCCGTATTAAGCTTCGATCAACGATTCCTAGCCAAATAAAACTAGCAAGACAAACTACGTAACTAGAAAGATGGATAGTTAGTAAAAGGAACTTGCCAAAACTTCAAATCAAATCAAATCAAATCAAATAGAGGAGGGAGATAAGTGAGAGAAGAGAATGCGATCAATTTGTGAACGGTTTCGCACGAGAATACTAAGATAATTCTGTGAACATAATATTTGATTATTATCCAAAATGAAATCAGAGTATCAATGTATAGAATATCGTAATAATTAACATTAATAATTGTCGTGTGAACGTTTTTTCATTGGTGTACACTTAGATTCAATATTTAGCATGTAAGTATGTAACATATCATCATCATATATATTTTCAAACGCGTATATAATATGCATACTCGCGTGAAACCGGCATTACTCTTTCTCTATCATTCTGTCCTTTTATTTCTCTCTTCTTCTAACTTTTTTTTTCTTTTGATGCCAGTGTCACACGACGTTACAATACTTAAGGTGCCTTTTTGTCGTTGTAATTAAGCGCCACGATAGGGTATAATGGAAAGTAGCGACAAAGGGAAAAGCATGCACACGTCGTCCGTCCTTGTTTCCCCAAGTAAGCACGTAGATTTTACTCGTTGAATACAAAAGGATACACCCCTTTTCGGACATTTACTTACCACCAAGGATAGTGGATTAGAGAGAAGCTTTCGCGAGCTTCGTCGGATGACGACGCGCGAACTTTCGTCGAGTTTTATCGCATACAACCGTTCCCAATTTCTCTACTTCTATTTTCTATTATTTCCTTTCTGTCCCTTTCCTTTACACCTGTCACTATTTCTTTCTTTCTTTTACACAGAATAAACTTTTATTTATTTCCTTTATTCAATCAAATATAATTCGAGACTGTATGTAATTTAGTAACAACGATTTATATGAGAAGACGATTAAAAACAAAAAATGAAATTTATTATAAAAATAAAAGTTCACTTTTTGACGATCGATAGGTATCATCTTTTTTTCTTCCTCTTTTCCTATATATTTCTCTCTCTCTCTCTCTTTTTCTTTAGACCTATCTCCATTTACAAAATTATAGCCGACAAAGTGCACTCTCGTATTCGGTCCACGTTACGTAATACCATAGACGAATCGTATATCTACGTGACTAATTTTGATATTCGATGACGTTACTACTAGAATAATATCGAGACAGGTATATAGATGAACAAATGTGTTTGGTGTGTGTGTAAAGGAATGATTGGAAGATGATATAAATACGGATCGATGGTGACGATCAAAAGCATAAGATCAGTTAGAAGATTGACAATATATCGAAAGTGTTTTTTTCTTTTCTATCCTCAATTTCTTTTTCATTGTTTGATATATAAGTTGGTGAATCAACCGGAATCAAAAAATGATCACCGATAAAATATAACTCGTGTCAAAAGTAAATAATAAATGAAGATATTTCGATTGGAATGGGAATATATAATATATCGTAAAATAGGTATCACTCACCTTTAAGAGCAGCTTCCAAACCACGTAACCTGCCAACGATCGGAGCTTGCTGAGCCTTATATTTCATTGCTTCTTCTTCGGACTGTTCGCTCAAAGCACGTTCCATTGCTCTGATCATTTCTTTTTCTTTCACCGAAAGAGCCTCTTTCAAATGATCGACATGGATCTGCGAATGTAACTTCAGCTCTCTTCTTAATTCCTCGTCGAACTTTTGTTGTTCCATTAGTAACTAAAAAAAAAAGTAGAAGAAGACAAAAAAAAATAAGATATCGATCAGGCTATTAAGATCTGACATTTCTTTATATTTAATTAACTCGAGTGATAAAAATAATATAATACGGCAAGTATAGATATAAACTTCAATGATAATCATGAAAGATGGTTTCTAAAAGATTCGGTTCGTGAGACATGGAAAGCGCAAAGAAAACGACCTACCAACAACGTCTTCAAACACACACACACACACATATATATATATACACAGAGAAGTAAAGTATGCCAGTCAAGTGTCGAAGCATTAGCGTAATGAGACTTTGATTAATTACCCGCACTTAAGGCTTAGCAGAAGCCGCCCTGATTGGGAAGTGACCCAAGTCTCGAAGGTCTGATCTGTCTGCCCAGTATCTCTACCTCTCACTCTCTCACCCTTATATTCTCTCATACATACATATATACATGCATACACGCATACATTCAACTATTACCTACTTTCACGATCTCCGACTCTCTTGAGTTCCCTCTCTCTCTCTCTCTCTCTCTCTCTCTCTCTTTCTCTCTCTCTCTTTCTCTCTCTCAGGGCATGTCGTCTTCTGCCTGACGTATTTTGTATGCGCTCAACGCCTACGGATCCTTGTTCCTGAATCCAGGACTTGGAAGAGCTTGCGAAAGCCCACTAGCACTTCGCCTCTATGTGAAGAGACGTTGTGTCAATAATTAACGCACCACTGATCCGACAACCCGAGTTTGTGTGTAGCCAAGTGAACTATGCTTCAAGCGAGACAAAGATAAAGAGATAAAGAGAAAGAAAATCCATGGTTTTCTCTAACCGTCGATCCATCGAATGGTGGTTCAAACGAAAGAAAAAGGAACGAAATTCGACAGCTTTACACTACTCTGCTCTGTTTTACTGTCGCCGTCTCTCTTTCTCTCTCTTTCTTTTTCATCGGAACATCTATTATACTATATGCCAACGTTAACGTTTCATCCTAAATCCCTGCGGACAAGAGAACACGAAAACGCGTGCCAAGTCCCATCCCGTTTGCAATTTTAACGCTATAATTTATAACCCTTATATGCTTTAACGCGGTTACGGGAAGAACCCGCAACCTTAAATATTTCCTTACGCTTAGGATTCTTGGATTATTCCAATATTTAAGATCGCTGACCTTCGTCTTATTCTCTACTGTCTTCTCACTTGAAATATAATGCAAGAAAGAATTATTGATGAAATTCAATTTCGGATAAAATCAAAATGGGGAAATTTTATCGGACGAGTTGGTAATTACGTATTTAAAAATTTGTCTAACTTGAAGAATATTTGAGGAGGATCATTTTTTTGAAAATGAAATAGATTCAGAAAAATTGGTCGTTCGTTATTTCGTTCATCTTTTTTTCTTTTTTTTTTTTTTTTAAATCATTTGCGTGTAATTTAGATTTTTTCGAATTAGATTTAAGATTAATTCTATCGAAAAAAATGTGTAATGCGATATATAATATTAAAAATATCATAGACCCCAAGTTAAATTGTTAAACCGAGCATATTATAGAACGTAAATGCGAAAATGTTATTAGACTAAAATATTATTTCTGTTTCAATCGATCGTTTAAAGTGGTCCACCTTGCGGTCAAACGATTCACATTTCCTTCTCTTTTAGCGATTTCGTTCCTAGAGAATAGAACTATTTCGGGATGTTTCATCAAGCGTATCGGTCCAGTGGATATTGGATTTGGCGAGAACGAAGTTCCAGCGCGTGCTCGAATATCGTAATTTTTCAAGATGTCGATCGCTAACAATCGATTTTCCGCAAAGCGATGTGCCCCATTCAAGCAAATACCAAGCATTCGATATCCGAAAAATAATATTGTATTATCGACCGATGTCGATGACGATACACACACACATACGTTTATATCATTCGTTATCCTTTCTGCATGTTCTCGAAAAAAAAAAAAAAACGAATAACTTTTCTAAACGTTTTCCAAAGGTATAGAAAGAAATGCATACATGAAAAACACACGAACGATAAAAGATACTCGAAAAAGTTAACTCGATTTTTCAACACAATTTTTCTTCCCATCCACCCTTTATCGATTTGATTGGTAAAGTTTAATAAGATAATCTAAAATCGTGACTCATCGTTTAAATATATATATATGTATTTATATGTGTATCATGGTAGACTACAAATATCAGGTATTGTAGTATCGACGAAATCGTTTTTCGTTCGGTCGAAAAATTTCCTCTTCGTTTCGCTTCGGGACAAAGTTCGAAACGATTTCTTGCTTTGAGATAAATCTACGTTACTCGTTCCAGTATCGGATAACGATCGTTTACGTTCAACGTCCAACCTTGTAACCCAAAGCTATAAAGTAGAAAAATCGAAAAGCACCGAAAAAAGGAAAGATACAAAAAGTAGAACGCGAGACTATTATTAAAGCTTTCAATTAAAAAACGTTTTTTTGATACAAATTCTAGCTAAAAAAATAAAAGAAAAAAAATATAAGATTAACAGGAACGGTGATAATGTTTGAATAAAAATGGATTACAATTTCGCATATCTCGTCGATAATTATATCCGTAATACTGTTTGTTTCTCAAGTAAGTAAAAATAACTTGTTATGCTTCAGGAACTTAAAAAAAAAATTTCTTTCCAATAGTCAACATTTGTAATAATAATTATCGATTAAATATAAGTATTGTGTCTATTCTTATATAAAATAGTTAACATTTAATAATTTAACAATTTTTCATGCAAAGTTTGACTTTGTTATAAAGTACGAATTACTTCCAAAATTTAATATAAAATTTACTGTTTACCATAGCATACACTTCGTTAAAAAAAAAAAAAAATAAAATACAAAAAAATACATTTGTTCAAATGACCGCGTACAAGTAGAAGTATAACTATCACGTATTCTCTTGGATATAATAAAAGAATAAAGTTTCTTCGAATGACCGTAGAAATAAATGAATGCACGTAAAACCGATTCGTCGTTTATCGAATCGATAGACCGTAGTATCTATATCTCTAATACCTACAAAGAAACCTAAACGTGAAACCATTCGATGAGACCAAGTTTGTACTAAAAAGTTCGGAAAGCTCAGCCCGGATAAGAAACTTTGAAGTTTTTCGAGTCCATCCGAAGAAGCGTGGAATAACAAATCTTTATCTTTTCTTTCTCTACCTTCCAAACCATCTTCTTCTTCTTCTTCTTCTTCTTCTTCTCTTTCAACTTTGTCTTTATTTTACAGCTTTCTACCCTTTTTCTAACTCTTACATAATTTCGTCTAGCATCTTGTGCCACGTCAGCGCATAAATTTTCAAAACATCGCCGAGGGATTTGACGTCAGGAGCTTTCGCTTACAAATAAAATACGCTTGAATTGGACGGACGTCGAATCGATTACCCGAAACGATGCCGATCGATCGTTTTTTTTTTCTTTTTTTTTTCATTTTCTTGACCCAAAAAATATAGCTACATTTATTTATTTATCAATTTTACCGAACTACTTCCCCCGGTATATCTTTCCATTCGATCGAATTAAAAAAAAAAAGAGAGAAATAGAAGAAGAAGAAGGGAGAGAAATCGAGTGAAAGTATCCTTCAGATAAAAAGTATATCTATAAGTTATTTTTTCTAAACAGGAAGCTAAAATTACAAACTCGTAGGAGTAGGAAAACTTGAAGGAAGTACGCTTCGTATCTTCCTTTTAACAAATATTAAACTAACATTGTCGTAAGTGAAAAATATACGATTGGAAAAAATAGAGATGGAATAGCAAAGAAAGGAGGTAGGGCAAGGGGGGGCGGTGGGAAATATCTTCGAATCAAAGAGTACCGAAAGGGATTATCTGCTATTGCTATGACTAAAAATAAATGAGAGAAAGACGAAGAGGAACAGAAAAAAATGAAATGGGATATAGAAGTTCGTCGATCAGACTTCCAAAGAGATTTATATCTCCTAACACACATACATCCCACATGTATATCACACACAAGTATGGATTGCATAGTAGTGACGCAGAGTATGGAACGAATAGACAACAGTAAGTCATAGTGATTCTCTCGAAATGGGTATCTCGCCTAAACTATCCGTATAGACAGTAGGAATGTACTATGAGACTAGTCTAAAGAGATAATATTGCCTCCCGCGTTTCTGAAATATTGGCGGTATTCCAAATGGAAATAGATAAAAAGCCCGAAGGGAATAGTAGCCTAGCTCACACAGTCTCTCACTCTCTAACACCACTATCATCATTCTCTCTCAACATTTTTCAAACTTCTTTTTACGTTTTTCGAGTCGATAGATACATACATATATTTTTATACACATATAGAATCAAGAGACACAGGTAATATCTACGTTATACGTTAAAAATAGTGATTTTCCAATATTATTACTTTTCATTTATGACGATGATACCTACACGATATTAAAATACGATGAAAAAAGTACTTTCGATGATGTTATGATATCGATCCTTAAATAATTACCATTACTTTGTTCATTATTAAAAAATTTTGGATGAAGGATCAAAGCATCGTTTTTATTGATCCTAACGTGCATTGAAAAATATTGATTAATATTTAAATAAATAAATAAGAACTTACTTTCTTATTAAATTTCTCTTCCAGATCACGTTTTTCTTTTTCTATTTCTAAGGTTACTAATTCATTTATTTTTGCATCCGTAAAATCTTCCTTCGATGCTTTTAGGGCGGCTTTTACTCTGGCAGTATGAATTGTCTGTAATAAAAAATATACGTTGGTACGTTAATTTTAATAAATACTTATATATAATTATATAATTAGATTTTTATCATTATTCATAATCGTTAGATATTAACCTGTAATTTTTCTAATTCTTTTTGAAGATAAATCATTGTATTGTACATGTGTAGAACGAAAAGATCAAATTGTTCCTCTTTGACGGAAAGTTTCTTTTCGTCAAGATTTATACTAGGGAATAAAATATATAATTCCTCGCTGAATTTCTCTCGAGCTGCTCTAACTTGTTTCCAATAACGTTCGGTAATGTTTCCTTGCTCTAATTCATTTTCAAATTTCTTTTTAACATCGTCGAGATCATCCAACAATTGTTTAACATTTCTTTTAGCCGCAGTTTTAACATGAGCCGGTGCATCCAATTTGGGATCATCTATCAAATTATACATTTGTTTGAGTGATTCTAAAACTTTGGTAGCGTGTTCCTCTGCCTCGTGCAACGCTTGTGTTCTTTTTTCTGTAGCTTCTTTTAATCTAAAATAAATTCTATTGATTAACAAACAAACAAAATTCTGTTATTTATTTAATGATAATTTACGATGATTAAAAATATACCTGTTCCAAATACTGGCAGGTACGGACGAATCGATACTTTCTACAACTTTAATTACATCATGATTATAATCCTTTAATGCACATATTGCAGTATTATAAGCAGCAACAGCTTTCGCTGCTACTTGACCACAAGATTTTTCCAACTCTACAAGATTTTCTGGCATCAATTCTTTCGGAACATCCTTAGATGGCGGTGCTGGCTTTCCGGTAACTGTGTAGTAATAAGTAAATAATTTAATTAAGTATATTAATCAATTAATTGAAACAGAAGTTAATGATTAATAATTAAGTAAATAAAATGAAGAATACAATAACATAATCTATAAAAAATAAAATTTAAAAAAAGCATACCGCCTTGAATATCTTCCTGTTTTTCTTTAGTTTCTTTGCTTACACGAATTTCAGCGTAAGGTTCTTTAGCAGGTGGTTCTTTCTTGTTTACCAGTTCTACAAAAGCTGGTTTTGGTGCTATAGTATACATAGGAATTTGTTAAGTGTTAGTAAATCAATTTTACGATACAAACAGCATAATAATTTTTGTATGACTACAAATGTTTTATACGATACACTGCAGGAAAGGAGTAATATGAAAGGTTGACTGTAAATTAATTTATTACTGATAAGGTTCTAAGCTCACGTTTATATTCTTCAAACTTCATGCATTCTAATGAGTTTTTATTAATCTGACCTGTTTCTTCTTTTTCCGATGTGCCTTTGTAGAAAACGGAAGTTATGTTTGATATTCTAAAAAGAAATGTATGAAATTTAATATTGGCTATAAGTTACTAAATGTAAGGAGCATATTTATCGGCTTACTTCTGCTTCAGAGCATCTAAACGTGTGAGGATTAGTTCCAAGTAATTCGAATCTTCTTGAAAGATGATCCGTATTGTTTTGTCCGTTCCTGGTATCCATCCTTCTAATGTTGCTCGAAACTCTGGATTACTCTTCGCAAAAGCCAAAACACCTATGGTCCCGATAGCTAAGGCTCCTAAAGTAACCAACGTACCGGAACTTTTGCTCTTCTCACTTCCATCAAAAACAGATGTATAAACTTTATGTTGTAACTGAATAAAAATATATATCTCAAATCAGAATCGAATATAAACACATATTTGTAGCCATGCATTTTCTCGTAATTGTAATTAATAATTATTATACAAATTACTCATATAACATCTCATATGCAAGTTTACAGATGTAACGTGCCTATGTTTTAATTTCAGCATGCATAAAGTTTAAATACCTTCTTTTGGAATCGGTTGAGTACTTATGTCCAGAAAGTCTGGACGTAAGTCTGACATCCTTGCAAAACCTAGAAAAAAGCTATATAATTATAACTTGTTCTTTGATATTAAATATCAATAAGAAAAGTATCTTATTTTCTTCTGTTTTATATCACTTTGATAAACCCATTGAACTTACTTGAAAAAAGCTATCGAAATTAAACTTTTTATCTACGAATGGTAATCTGTTTAAAATATAACCTAACCTATGTATACAAAATGCTCTACATATTAACTGAATTACGTGATTAAATAAAATGACATCCAAATAATGAAATAAAACGTAAGAAGAATTTAAACTAAAAAATGCTAAAGAATTGTGACAGATTCTAACCAAGCGTATTTAAGATCTATCATAACAAAAAATGAAAATCTTACCTTCCCTCCGGTTCACATTTGACACGAGTACGCGTTTCGTAGTACCTGGCAGTTAGATATAGTCTAGAGCAAGCGTGGTTTTTTACCTGAAAGGTCAAGCGTACCAGTCAATGTTCCCAAAATTATGTAAGACTCCTAATTTTAAGCCATCTTGTCACACGAGGCACGCAACCTTGATCTTATTCTTTAGAATAATCACTGACAACTCGCGTAATTGCTTTTCTTCACAATTTCGAAGCAATGTGCATAAAATCCTTATGCTTTCCATCTTCGAAAGAGCGAACATATTTGAGAAAGAAATAAGGAAAATTTAAATAGAAAATCAACGAGTTGGAAAACGTTGTTTTTCGATCATTCTCTCTCTCTCTCTCTGTCTCTTTCTTTCTTTACCTATTTCCCCTCATTCCTTCTGTCTCCATCTTTATCTTAACCACAAAAATCAAATTCTTACTCGATTTTTGTCAAATAAAGAAATCGTACGACAAGAAGACGATTTTTTTTGTAGCACTAACACTTTACATACCCCATTAAGACCGTTGCACGAAAATTTGAGTCCAATTCGAAACATCTTTTTTCAGGTTGGCCGGTCAAGCAGCCGAAGGAAAAGAGGGAGCAACGGTACAAAACAGCTGGTCACCGAACGGAACTACGCGAAGAAAGATGTTGCGCGTTATTAGCGCTGCAGTTCGAGGTACGATTTATTAAAGATATTTCTTTCTTCATCGATAATATTGACTTTCATTACGATTTTCTCTCATACGTTCTTGTCCTTACGCATTACTTCAAACACCTACACTGTTTTCTTGATCAATTTTTTAAGAATTTATTTTAGGCTACTTTTTAGGTTAAGTTTGTGAACGGACCGGAATGATCACATAACACATTTTTGACAGAAGGAACGATTCACTTGTATATTGTCTATTTCTTTCTATCTCTTGTCTTTAATTTTTTTTTTCTTTTTCTTCTATTTTTAAATTTCATTCGAACGTCTTATTTTTCAATTATAATTTCATGTAAATTTGATATTATAAATTGTTATTTGTTTTTTTATATTGTAGGTATCGTGTCATGTGCCAACGTAAAAAATGCTGGTACTGTTGTGCTCCAAGAATATCCAAAACTTATTACAAATGTTACTCAAAATAGAGGCTTCTCCCTTTTATCTACACAGTCATGGTTTAATAGAGATAGAATAAACGATAAAACATTGATTGGGTATATGATAAACATTTTTTAAATTAAAACCCTTTCACTAAATATTTTCAAATAATTATGTTGTAAGATGATAATTTTTACAGTGCTGTAACACCATATGGAAATATTTTATCATCCGTGCAAGATACAACAATTACACCAAAAAGAACCTTAATCAAGTTTTCTATGAGGAAAGGAAAGAGAAAAACTGTCAAGGCAGTTCTCAAACGGTTTTACAGGCTAAATTGGTAAAACTTCATTTTCAAATCGTCTACAAAATATATATCTTCAAGATATTATATATTAATGTGTTATGTTGATCGAATAACATAGTCCTAAGTAACATTATGTTTAATTATATTTATTTTCATAGGGGTATGTGGATACGAAGATATTGTGCGCATGACAAACATATGTGGAGAAAAACAGAAGGGAGAAAACGTAGATTACGTCAACATATTTTCACTAATGCTACACAGTCCTGGTTACTTGATACAATGGTAACCAAGTATTGGAGACGACCAAGATTTTATGTTGACGATCCCTATAATCCATATCATAAAAGAGAAGAATTCGCACATACACGAACAAAGCCTTTTGATTAAATTGTTTACTCTAAACTTAATATTAGATGAATTTTAATTTATTCCATTCTATATAAAATATTGTAGAATATCTTATAAAGAAAACAAAATTACACGAAAGGAAATCATTAAGTTATTCCTGTATTTAAAGAAGTTAACATTCATCAGATTTTGCAAAAAAAATCCAAATATCAAAAATTTTATTTAAAAAAGAATTTCTTTATCAACGCGAGGTGGCGTTAGTAGGAAAAGTCCAATCTCAATTTGTGATCTCTTACATTCTACCCAATTTTATAAGAATTTTTCTAAATCTGATTGGTCGATTTTAATTAATACAATTCAATTATTTAATACCATCTTTGATGACAAAACAATTTCATAGAATTTAGAAAATTTAATTAATATATCTCACATTCCTAAAAATAAAGGACGCGAGAAAAAAAACAGATTCTCGAATACTTGAAGAAATTAAAATATATATGAGTAAATGTTTCAACTTATGAAAAATGTATTCTTCTGATGACGTAATTGTAAGAGACAAGTAGACTATAAAATATAAATGGGTATGCTATTTAAAAAGAATAATAAGAGTAATAAAAAAAAACAATAGATCATTATCGTTAAACCAAGAAATTCTCTGAACATCCGTTAGAGGGACTTAAAACACAGTGTTACGCATTCTTCAGTCACCATCAGTCTCTCAAGACGAATGTATCGATCATTTATTATTGCAATAATCGTTCATTTTTTTTCTATTACATTTATCATAAAGCTACTGTCCGAGATAAGTTATCTTAACACACCAATTGAGAAGTCCTGATTTATCTGGAAAGTAAAAAGATATTAATAACAAAAGATAAAATTAATAAAAAATTTTGAAAAAAAAGACAAAATGCCTTATCGTGGAAGGTTCCGATTACTTGGCAGAACTTTTCTACTTTGGAGAAGTTCTTGTAACAGCGAGAAAGCGAAAGTTAATACGCATTTCGTCACAAATATTACTGCTGGTAGAAACTTCTCAGTGAATAATACGCTCGATATGAGGTGAGTCAAATACACCCGGTCTCAGGGACGTAATCATTCAGAGGTTCTTATATAGAAAATTACTTATGACTTTTAATTTAAAAAAAACCTTTTTTTTTTAAGTAAACACATATTATGTCATTTTACGCCATTTATTAATCGATTTTTAGTTTTAATAATGAAAGATCTATACTTAAGTATTTACTACAAGAATAAATTGAAATTGACGTCATCGGTCATTTGATTCGATATTCAAACGTTTCTGTATCTATTTATTTCTTTTTTCGTACGTCTTCCTCTACGATCTGTTCATTTGGTATTCTGCCAATTTTTTTAACATATTTGTTAGACCATTTGTATATTTCTTTCTGCAGTATTAATCTTCGTATTATTTTAATTTGTATTAATTGACCTTTTCGAAATTTTCTTTTTTTACACATAAATTTTACATTAATTTTATATAAGTATTTTTTTTAATGACCCGAATATTTTATTGAAAATAAAATTTAAATATTTATGCAAATACGTTCCCATAAGTATCCTCCCAATTGTCAGCTTTTTTCTCGTGTATTTAATACTTTGTCATTAAAAATAAACTTGAAATTAAATTGAGATGCTATTCGAATTATAACGAATGACAATCAAAAAATACAATAAATTAGATAAGAAACGATTTCAAGTTTTTGTTCCAATTAAATGTAAAATATCGTTTAAGAAAGTGAAATGTTAGAATGTGTACAAATGTCCATATGTAAATGTCATATATGTAAAAAAGAAACAATCGTAAAGGGCAAAATGATTAAATATTCGAAAGTTATGTTCTTACAATATACTTGTAAAACATGTTTGTACGTGGTATCACCAAATATGTTTCTAGTTTACAAAATAAAAACAACATTGGAGAGGTCGAAACCGGTTTTAACAACTTAAATTGTTCTTTTCTTTGTTTAATTTGGGTCGTAGATTAAACACACATGTTTCAAAAGAAATTGATTAATTATTTTATTATTATTATTAATATTATCCTTATTATTTATGTTTATCGTTCCCTTTTTGTCTGAATTTTTCATCATTAAATACTTCAGTCGATACTTTGATTGTCCATAACAATTTAAAAATCTACATATTTACGTAAAACTTCAATCACATGCTATATCAGAAAAGGTAATTGCCGGTGTTGTATTATTATAATAATCATATTCCTCTCTTATGGTCGAAATGTATATATAATAGAGACTGTCAACATGACATAACTATGAATTTTTTACAAAATTAGTCGTTTGACCTTGTCAATTATGTAATCTTTCCATTTCTTATATATTTTTATATGAATAGTTTATGAATTTTATGATTAATATGAAATGCCGATAAAATTTATTCTATGTGTATTACGTCAAACGACAATTTATTATTTCATCAATTTATAAATGTATGTTAAAAAATTGATTCAAGTGTTCGCGCAGAAAAGGTGTTTAAAATATCGAAAGAAATTCCTGATAATAAATATTTTGTTCTAGTCATTGTTAATAACGAATGTGTGTTTGAAAACGCGCATAAATAAACTACAAATATGTTTTCAACAATGTCCTAATTTTTGAAATGTTGAGGTTAGTTACGTGTCAATGCGTCAACCGTTTTATCAAAAGATAGATGTAAGTTTTGTGGTTTCAGTTTGACTAGTTTCATCCCTGTAGAAACACTGCCACATGTAATTAACATATTTATATTCGCGTGCCAATTTGTTAGTATATATAAATTTGATCAATTTTTTATTAAAATAATGTATAAATAATTTTCTAAAATTTATAATCAATTTGATATATCACCTATTTAGAAAAAAAATATGATTAAATGATAAAAAACTTTCATTCATAATACATCGATAAATCTTTAAGATTACGTACGATGCCAATTATTTTCTACACCTTTTAATACATGTCTACACAAATATTTTCTATCGATATGAACGATAAATACAAATTATTTAGCTGTATACAATTGAAATTATTTAAAGGATATTCATTTAAATTTTTCCATTATAAAAGAAATTAATTCTAATAACAATTTATATTAAAATTTATTCAAATTTTGAATTCTTATTCCAGATTCGTACAATTTACAAATAAAAATGGCGGACCTCAGCACTTGGGTGTTCAGCTTAAAGAAGGTGGAGATATCATAGCTGTGTCTGCAGTAGATTCTAGAATTCCAAATTCGTTAAAAAAATTCCTCGAGGGTGGTGACGATCTTCTAAAAAAAGCTAAAAGGTAATTGTATTTTTTGTTACTTATGAAAATGCGTACTCAATATTGTTGATCAATGATATTATCGACGATTGATAATATACAAGGTTAACCATTATCTCCATCGATAAATATTTATGAAATTATTAAGATAAGAAACAAATAAAATTATTTAAATATCCATGAAATGTTGTCGATCCTTTTCTAGTAAAAAATAATACATTTTTTTTTTATAATTATTTATATAAATTCTTTTATTACAACAAAATTATTTATAAGATCTTTAAATTAATAATTGAATTTGCATTACAAATTTCAAATGATCTCTAAAGAAAATGGAAACAATAAGAAGATAAAGGAAATAAAGATAAGGCTAATAACACTTATTGTAATATATAATCAATGTAGAATTTATAATACAAGATAATTTTTATATAAGCGATCATAGAACTCTATATTTAAAGAAATGATCAATGATTTAGTTATCTTATTATCGTCCTATCTTTTTTTGTTTGTTTTTGAAAATAGATATCTATATAAATAGAAAATCGTTTTCACAGTTAAAAATTTGTTTCGCCAGGGAAGACGATATCGATTTAAAGGCGGCCGTAGAGAGGTTGGTGGATTGCACGAAATTTAAATCCCGTTTATTTTGGATTTAAGCATTCCTTTTATTTTTGATTCTTTTTTTTTTATGTTTTTTTTCTTTTCATTATTAAGAGAAAAAAAAATATCGCAAGTGTTTCCACAATTTGTAATTATAATTGTCTCGACTATGACTATGTTTACCCCTTTTTTCTCTCTCCTTCTTACAATTAAAGGAAAAATAAAAATAAAAAAAAGAGAAAGAAAAACAAATTATCAGTTCTCTCTTATCAAATATCACATACATTCACTATCATTATATCCTTATCACATCATTTGGCTAACAACGAGATTTCAATCTTAAACAAACAACATATGTTTCGTATTACCTCAGATTGAAACACTACACACTGTATGGCTATGTTTGAAAGTGCAAAATACATTACCTTTTGCATTACTTTTTTTCTAATGCCTTTTCGTGCGTTACAACAATACTTACGTTTTTTATTTATATTTTTCAGACTTGAGAGTTTCTCTGAATGCTGTCATGTTAGAAATTAGTATGCAACTTGTCAATTCACATTGCCATTTCTATACAAATAATGTTTTCTATATTAGACAACATATGACATGCATATATATTTGTATACATATATGTAAATAATATTTATATGTGTGTATGTATTTATGCTATAATATATAATATTTAAATAGGATTGTCGCCGAAGGACGTAGCATAACACCGGCCGAAGATGTGAATTTTTTGGCACCGATTACGCGCATGGACAAATTAGCATGCGTTGGTTTAAATTATAGCGGACATTGTGAAGAACAAGGTGTACCTCCACCAGAAAGTCCAGTAATATTCAGCAAATTTCCTAGCAACATCGTAGGACCAACCGACAATGTTATTTTACCCTCGATATCAGAGGTATGTATATTAATTTATCAATTAAAATAATTTTCTCCAAAATTTATATTTATGCATTTAAAGAAATCTACATTACCGACGTGATTATTTGATTTATTTAAAAATTTTCATATAATATGTTAAATGTATTTAATTCGAATACATCAAAACTATTTATGCTTAAATGAGATTGATGATTAACGAATTGCAGTTCAAAGATCAGGTGACCTAAGTTTATATTATCAATGATGTTAATTCATTTCTCTATAATCTAACAAAATAAGTAATTATTTCTTGTAAGATGTTTGTTGAAAAATTAACATCTTCAATTTTATCCTTTCACCTAAGTTAAAATGTAACTTGTAAATATACGAAATTTGTGAATTGCGAATTGTAACAATATTTTTAGCTGTTTAAGATTACGCAACCGGTGGTTAGCGTGTTTTCAATCTAATTATATGAGACATACTTTTTATCTATATAATGTCTGGTTCGAACTCGTTGACTTCGTTTGAGAAATAAGAACAAAAAAAATATTGTCTTGTAAACAAAATGAATGAAAGAGAAAATTCAATTTAGTTAAAATCCTATTTGCAAAAAATAGAATAATTTATAGATAATTATTATATTTAAGAAATTATTAATAAAATAAATTAAATTAAAAAATAATGTGTGTTACAATTAAAAAAATTAATTATATATATATATATGCAACGATAATAATTTGTTTAATTTATAAATCTTGTTGATTTAGAAAGTCGATTGGGAAGCTGAACTCGCTATAGTGATTGGTAAACGATGTAAGTCCATTAGCGATAAGGAAGCAGAGGATTGTATTTTTGGATTTACAATTGCTCAAGATATAACAGCGCGAGATTGGCAAAAATCGAAACGCAATGGTGGCCAATTTTTACTTGGAAAAGCGATGGATACTTTCTGTCCGTTAGGACCTGCCGTTGTGACGAAGGAATCAATATGTGATATTAATAATTTAACAGTGAAAACTTGGGTGAATGGTAATCTTAAACAAAATGGAAATACCAGTGAACTTATTATCAAACCTCACGAAATTGTTGCATACATATCACAGTTAGTATTAATAACTCCAGTTTCTTTATTTCATTATTAACAAAATGAAAGGGTTTAAAAAGAAGAAAAATATATTATATTTTTGCTTTTAGATTTATGACTTTATTACCTGGAGATGTAATACTCACTGGTACTCCAGCTGGTGTAGGATTCACGAGAAAGCCACCAGAGTTCTTGAAAGTATGCTGAAATAAGTTTTCCTATAAATAACCAAATTATTTTCTATAAAAATTAAAAATTCTTTTCTTTTTCACAGCGAGGAGACGTTTTGGAAACAGAAATTGGTAATCTTGGACGCTTGAGAAACAAAGTTCTGTGATCGGCAAAACATACTTATTAATGACAAACAAAACAAATATATTGTTTTTATTATCAAATGATAAAAATTTATTTTCTTGATTAATTTCCGAATTGAGTACAGATTCTTGAACTGTGAATCAATGTTGACTTGTCACGAACAATGTGGAATTGCTTATTGTGATAGAATTTTATAAATGTATGCGTTGCCACGCTACTTAAGAAGAAATAATATATCATATATATAATAAATTTTTAGAAACAAAAAATATTAATTTGGGCAAACCATAAAAATCGTGAGGAACCCGTGTCTTTTAAATATAATATATAATCATTTTATTTCGCTACTTTTATAAACAAACACCATGCATTTCATGTACTTGTATAATAAAGAAAGACTATTTCTAAAGAATCAATTCTATATCTCGCTTTTTTAAATAATTGAATATATTATAATTAACACACGGAATTATATTACTAAATTTATATGTAAAATTATTAAAAAATGCTTTTTTTTGTTCACTATTTGCTCAAATATATTTTATCAAATATTTTTTATTTATCGTTAATTAGTTGAAAATAATTATTACACTTTGAATAATGATGAAATAGCGACGTCATGAGTGGGAGATATGTTATACACATGCGCAACCACAAATTCAAGGTGCAAGCACACTTGGAAAAAAATGAAAGTAAAGTTGGTATACCTGTAAGGGACATATTTAAAGTTGATTTCCAAAGTAACAACGTATAAGGTAGTGAAAAGAAATAAGTTAATCATTCATAATGTATAAACAATAGATAAATATTTTCATTTTTTTTTTCTGTTGCGGTTCAATGCCAACTTTTTTGTGGTGAAGTATATAGAAACTTATAAGTCCCCTTTTTTATCTACCCAGCAACATTTTTGTTACCAATGGGACCACCATTGGACGATAGTATGTACTTAACGCGATGATGGTACAAACAGTATAGTTATAGTGTAAGAAAATTAAAAATAATTATATTTAATTTTTAGTGTCTAAATACGTGTGTGCCTTCAGAAATGCGTTTTTTATACATATATATTTTAAAAAGTAGAAGAAAATCAAGACGGGTCTAAAGCCATCTAAAAAAAATCTAAAAGCAATGATTAATATACATATATAAACACATCAAAACATTTTATTAAATAACATAGATCAAAATATTTTATTGTATCTAAGCGAGCTAAGACTCTACAAGTCATTTGAATTTGACTTTTTAATTATGCAAGAATAGTTAAGTATAATATTTTAATATTTAAGAATTTTAAAAGAGACAACTAAATATATATTTCAAAACCTCGGACGACTCCTTTCATTAAGTTGGCTGTTCTAGTATATATATGTTTAAACAATCTTAAATATGAAAAGAGTGCATTAAAATATTAAAATAATTGTTAAATAATCGATACAAATGTCTATTGCTGTTTAAAAGCTAGGAATATATGATCTATGTACCTTCTCCTTCGAAATTCACCGTTGAAATGAAACATTGTCCTCTATCAAATTACTTTTATTCAATATTGTTTATATGACTTTCCAAACGTTGCGCATGTGTATAAAATCAATAATCCACCTAATCAATAAAATTGAAGATTATAACGGTCTCCTTGTGGTATTATTTTAATTTTTATGTAATTATTTTAATGCTCCTGCTCAGAGATGACTTCCAGGGTAATAATTATTTTCAACTAATTAACGATAAATAAAAAATATTTGATAAAATATAGTTGAGCAAATAGTGAACAAAAAAAAACATTCATTAATTTTTGTCTGCTGTTAAGGTTCCTTGCCAGCGTTTCTACGGTTCATTACGGATATTTATAAAAAATAAAATTATAGATATCTTACGAGTATTATTATTATCTATTGTCGGTAAATTCAGTTCCTACCATAATGATACAATGTTTGATCGTAATTTTTGTCAGATGACATTACTTGTATTGTCGATAAAAAAAATATTTAATTTATAGAAAATCACACACATTCAAATATTAAGCACGTATAATATGATCTAATAGAACGAATATAATATTAACGAAGAAATTAGTATTATTATTTTATGCAAGTACCACAAGCCAAACGTTTAATTTTTTGATATATATATATATATATATACATTTTACAAAGTAGCCATTTCAAAATGTAGTAATGAAATTTGACTCTTCACATAATTAAATTTTGTTAGATCCTTTCGTAGATCGACAAAGAGGGTGGGGAAAAAGGGACAGAAGGTCGCGATGAAGCTGGAAGATCATGAAAAGTCGATCGAGCTTGTAAGCAACCCTCGAAAAATAGTTCTTTGGGGAATATTTCTCGAGCCTCCTGTTGTCCTCGACAATGGATTGTTCAGTGGTACCTAATTCGCAACAATGGTTCTAGTAGCCATATATTAATAGTCGTCGCACGTTCAGTGTATATATATATATATATATATATATATATATATATATATATATATATATATATGTAGTAGATGGTAGAATAGGATGGGTATTGTTGCGTAGGTCGGAAGGGCCGAGTATCGAACATTTCAAGTTCCGTATCGCATTTCTACAACTTGCTCGTTCACCAAAAGACAGATGTCACACTCGATTTTCTCAATGATAAATGGATGGATCTTCAAAGATCCATCATATTCACGTATCAAATAATGATTTAGATGTCCTTAGGTACGTAGAATATGAAACGAATTTTTCTACAAGTACGAAACGAGTAAATTTTAAAGTGACGTTATCAAAAATTGTAACAAGGGTGAACATCTTGATAAACGTTCGATGATCTGTGCAAAATTTGCGAGATAAAGCAAAATTTATTCAAATATTGAATAATAAACCAAACTGTTTATAAATTTACAAGTAATTCACTTTGCATATATCTTTATTATAATATTTAAGATAAAAAAAAAAAAACTTTCAAAAAATCTCTGATTAAGAAAAAGAAACAATTATACGACAGTTAGATAACATATTGCTTTACATATAAATAATAAATTATCTTAATTATATCCATTTATTAATATTTATACGATTTAACTAAAAAGAATAATTAAAAGAAGATAAAATAAAATCACAAATTCCCATTCTCTTGTAGTTACTTCTCGTAATACATACTCGATCATTTAATCGTCTCCGCTTCGTTGAATAGATATTCGAAGAAAATAATTATTGTCGTCCCGTAATTACGTCGATACTTCTTAAGTGGCCGGATAGAACACGATGGACGGGAAAGATTTCTTAATATTCAATTATTCTCACGCGAGGAATACGTATAGATATATACTCGGGTGTACTTAAACACACACACACACACACAAGTTACGTGTACACATAGAAAAATAGTATAGAGTATATAAGACTCGTGGGATCAGTTGAATCAGTGATTTATACCTTAGCTACCTACTTGATGGCGCATAATGTAAAAGAAAATGGAGGGTGGAGTAGTAAGAATAAGGGAAAGGGTGTGTTTCTCTCTACTTACAACATACACGAGCTTTCCTATGGTTCATTCGGTTGGTTTCGTAGTGACCATAATTAGGGAGCGCGTAACAAACGGGCAACTATTATTCCACGATGGTATAATGACCGCGTGCCAGCGGGATGTTTGCCTTCAATTTGGTGAGCTTATCGTCGCCGTTATCGGCCGATTTATTGAGCCGAGCCCGGAGAAACGGCCTGCTCTAGGAAAAACATACGCCTCGTGCCACGAAACGCCACGCATGAATTCATTGGGATTACCAAGGGGTGATCTTATCTGGTCCTCCATTAAGAAACATCGTGACGTTACCAACCTCCCACCCTCTTTTTATTTTTGATTCACCATTCTATCTTCATATCAAATGACCAAATATGCCTAACATCCTTACTTTTATATTATTTTCATTAGACCTTTATCTTCGCGTCGCGTATTTATTATATCTTCATTTTAATGTTATTTTAATGATATTAACTTGAATATAATAAAGATTTTCAATCTTCGATAATATAATCATTATTATTTATATTATTCGTTTTAATTGCATATTACATATATAGATAAAATATAACGAGAGAAAAATTCTTATCAATTTATTGAGAAATTCTAGATTTTTCTTTTTCTTTTTATATCTCCAAAACATTTTTATCTCGTTCATTTTCTTGTTTTTCTTTTTATCAGTCATATTATCTAACGGAATAAATGCATATTCAATCTAATCAAATTTACACCCATATACACACACACACACACACACGCATAAAAAATTAAATTAAATGGCTTATGAACATTTACGAGTAAATTATAATGATTGTAATATCTAATTGTAAGATAAAATATATATCGGATAATTTACTAACGTTGTAATTTTCTGTTTAACGAACGCATACAATTTACCTCTACTAACATGTGTATATATATTATATTCTATGTATTACATATGAGTCTCTCATGCATGATTGTATACTGTAAGAGAGAACAATGACGATGGTGTGTTCTGGTGTTCTGGTGAAGCGACGGAAGCGACGGCTCACGCGGCACGACTAGACCTGTCCACAATACCAACGACAATGGACGCAAACTACGGTCAATAAAGGCCGACCTTATGACTATGTCACGACGGAAGCTTCTTCCGTCGACCTGTAATTCGATTTTCAAAAGGACACCAAACGATTACGCTGAAATTGATTAATCGGATTAATCCCGATGACATCAGTTAGAACAAACGTGATTAATGATAATGAACAAAAGCTAAGACAATGTGATTCTAATAATAAATATTTTCTTTTTTACAATGAAATAAACACAATTAATCAATGTTTTTCAATATTTAATATATATATATAGTAATCTTTAAATAAATACAATTAATATTATCCTCGTACGCGAGTTATTCGTAACATTTAAAATAAAGATTCAAATAATTTATAGTATAAAAGTGAAATAACATTATAATACAAATGATCATTTTTGAATATTATAATATAAGTTATCTGTGAAACAATAAAGTTTTTATGAAAGTAATAATACTATATAAAAAGATAAGAAAAAAAAATACAGTTAATAAATTAAGGTATTGTAATTATGATGAATATTTTTTTCCTGATCTCTTGCACGTTTTTACGAGTATATCTTTCAAATCATTTTGAAAAGGCAAATGAACGTGTAAAGGTAGAAAGTATGGCGGACTGCTAATTCTTCATGGAAGCTAACGAAGCTGGGCTACCTATCCGAGGAACACGCAGGGAACGTGTACTAATGGCGTTTCGATTAGCCACGAGATGCGAATCGAATAATGCCGCAGGCTAGACATCGTTGCACCTGCCACCCGATCGGGTTCCTTCTCCTTTTTGAAATCCACTTTGCAGCTGGACGATTTCGATCTTTCCCTGATTACTCAAGTTATTAGTCGCTGATGTCCTTCCGTGACTGATAGTCCTCACCATTCTACCGTAATTTGTAAATTTAAGTCTCCTTCGACATATTTTTTTGATTCGCCTCAGGTAATTCATATACAATAATTGTTTGATTGAATAAAAGAAGGAGTTTTTTTTTAAGTTAAACGGTTGATTTATAGATCAACGTGACACCAGGTATTACTAATAGCCTTTTATATTTAGTTAGAATAGATTTCTAAAATACGCACTGATTTATTTTACCATTGTGACTGTTGTTGATTTATGTTAAAATTTTTTAGTCAAACATCTTAGGATGTAAGTTAAAAGTTTCGAAGAAAAAGATCTATTAAAGTCTTATAAATGATTTCGTTTAGTTTTGTTGTCACGAACCTGGGTCACTTATGTTAGGATAGATCTGACAAAGGAACGGAACTTTACAAGATCCTTAAAAGTAACTATATACCTAAATGAGTCGTTCAAGAAAGGAGCGTGAAAACTGGGCTTGAGCAAGGAAACGATGCCAGTTTCGGAACTATGAAAAAAACTAAATGATCGAGCTGGGCTCACAGCGGGTGGTAGGTAAGTATAGTATACTACCTACTACCAGCAGGGGTTTTCAAAATATTCCGAATATTTAAATCATCCTTTAGAATCGTGGAAAGACAGTTTTTTTTAGCAATCGTCAATATCGGTAAGATCCATTTCAAATAAACTTATCGATTTATCGTTAGTATTAGTTATTTCAATGAGATTTTTCGTGGAATCCAATTCATATGATCGAATGGGCCAACAGATCGAAATCTTTTTCAACATTTTTTCGAGATAATAAATAGTCCACACTTATTTAGAACCGATCTGTACATTTGTATATAATAGGGTCGGTCTTTGCTACATCCACAGTTTGAAAACCCCTGTCCTTCTAGAACATCCCAAACGACAATGTCAAGAGTCAATGGTACCCTGTTATTCGGGACATTATGGGACATCGTTCATCACGTCTCACGACAGGGGAGCTGGGGGCGTCCGTATGTTCTTGCCAATTCTCTGGAAACCATCAAACTCGTGGCACACAACTACCTTCTACAACGATGAATTACACTTTAAATCAGTATAGAAACTAGTCGATATCTAACGAGTTTCGTTACGGTGATGATTTCAAATATAAAGGGATGACTTTGCGCTACAATGCTTTCAATTTTATTTCTTTTTGAATATTCGTTTTAAACGTTACAAGATGAAATTAAATTATCCAGATGGTTTAATTGATATTAATAAGAAAAAAAAAAAAAAACAAGACACGAATCTATTCCAACTATCTATTATTAATGGTTCATGAACGATGAGAAAGTTAATTAACTGTAGAAAAAAAGAAAAGAAAAAGCGAAAAATACGATAAGGAACGCTGATAAGTACTTTAAACAGATCTCGTCCAATTTTTGTCCTTATCCGATGGAAATCTTGTCCTTGTGAGCGCGAGGATGAGGAATCACAGGAAAAAATCAGTATTCCAAGAAGGAGAGAGAGTCTTTTTACCTTCTTCTGATGGTGACTATGGTGAATGCAAGAGAATGAGATAGAGATAGAGAGAAAGTAACGGTATACGCAAAAAAACTGACAGATTTACGGTAAGCTACTGTTACTCGGAGACCAATCTCAATTCCTAAAGAAGTGGAAAAAAAAGAGGTGGTGGTTTTTCTGTTTCTTTTTTTTTTCTTCTTTTACGTGGATCTTCGTTTGTCGATCTAAAGTTCAAAAATGGCGGTTGAATAATGAGACACGGGATTGGCACTGTTCCTATCAATAGAATACACTTGCTTTTCTCTTTCTTTTTCCTTCTTCCATTTTTCGTTTTCACCCATTTTCCCTCTCGTTCTATCTCCTTTTTATTGACTTTCTTTTTCCACATATCTCCACGTTTTATCAATCTTTTTACTTTTTTTCTCTTTCCCTTATATCCCACTCTTCTTTATTTTTCTCCCTTTTCTCGCCTGAAACACATCCTTCGGGACACCTGCGGTTCACGGTGTTCGTAGTAAACCGTTACGGTCATCGGACAGAGATTCCATCTAATAAAGACATAATTCTAGCAGATAGAATCTTACCTTATCTCTCTTCTTCCTTACTTTTCTTTTCTTTTGTTTTTTTATTTTCCTTTCCTTTCCTTTCTTTTCCTTTCCTTTTATTTCATTTCATTTCATTTCCTTTACTTTACTCTCCTGCGTACGTGCATGCATGCATGTATGTTAACGCACGCATCTTCCAGGATCTTTTTACGAGCGACCTATCTTCCCGTCTAATTCCAAAACAGATCGAGTGTCGTGTCTTCGAATATATATGATCTCATGGTCATCGTTCTCGGAAAAAGAACAGAGAAAGAAAGAAGCTTTTTCTACTCCTCGCTATCTCGTTAATTCGACTAAATCGTTTACATTATATACTCAGTCTCTCGCGTACTAATGACCTTTTTGAATTCTATTCGAGTTACTTCTCTCTCGAATCTCTAAAGATTTTTATCTTCGGTTTTTGTTAAACCAAAAACTCGATTTTAAACCCGTCTTATATGTCGCGGAATCACGTCGTTCATTTTTATGGGGTGGACGTTGTTGACGCTTTCGCAAAACGTGAAGATAATAAATATATACTTATAATAAATCGGTTTGACATTTGCACGATTCAAATATATGTAATATAAACTATTATATTTCTCTGTATTCTTTTTCGAAAATCGTTACGCGTCAAGTTTCTTCATTCTAAATAAAATTTTCAAAATATTCGGTGTATGTGGTGTGTTACCACTACAAATTATTAACTTATATATATATATATATATTATATAAAAGTTAACATGTATATAAAACTTTTCAAATAATATTTTCAATAAATTCAATTCAAACCAAATGTCAGTGTATGAATTAACCAAAAAACAAATCCCGAAAAGGTTGATTTATGTTAATGAACCAAACCACGAATTAAAAAGAAAGTATTCGTAAAGTAATTTATAATAAAAAATGATCATCGATTTATGGAAGATTATTCTGATCAAATCTTTACAATTGTTCGCGGTTGACAAAATCAGATCAGTTTCACGGTAGAATCTCTTGCGTGTGTCCAGTACAGGAGGGGGTTGTGTTCGGTATGTAAGCTAGAAAAGATAGGAGTTCCGAAGGGGGCAATCCAGTAGCGCGTTTACTTTTAATCGTTGGCGAAAATGGTCTCGTGTCTCGACGCACAGTGCCGTAGTAGAGAGTGAGTGCCTCGGGAGGCAAAACAAGTTGCTCTTCGTCCGCCACCATTCGCCATTCCAATCGACGGCAAAATGGCCGGCCATTCGCTGCGATAACAACAACTTGATGAAACGATTAAAAGCTTTACGAGCATGTATATAACTTCACTTTTTATCTCTCTCTCTCTTTCTCTCTCTTTTTGTTTCTCTTTCTCACTCTAGTTCGAGAACAGTTCTAGATGACTGTTGTTATCACGAAATGTATCATACGTGTGTAGTATATGCGTGCTCTTGATGTGTCTATATATATATGTATATATGTATATATAGGTAGGAGACGATTTCAAACGCAAAAATTTTCCCAATTCGCATGTATGAGCGAGCACTGGCTCATGGGAGCTCTCAGTCAACGGTAAAAGGGAGACGTATCCCACGGGATGTTAACTTCCCTTCCTCTACATAAGGCCATTCCCTCAACGATAAATCCAGTCCGAGCAACGTTAACCGCGATTTTCCAAACTCTCACCGTCCGAAATTTACCAGCTTGATCGTCGTCTTCTTACACGCGTGTTATATACTTACAAATACATGTTCTGACTATTCGATCATGATCCCTTTATTCCTTTCTTTATTTTCTTTTTTTTTTCTTTTTCACGCTGACAATTTGATAGGCGATAACATTTTTTATATTATGTTGTTTTCATGGCAAAACATTGATTTATCGTTAGTATCATTTGCACACACAATTATTTTATATTAAATATAATTGAAATATGATATATATATAAAAATGAAATATTTTTGCAATATAAAGATAATACTTAAAAATAATTTCGTAAAATTATACGTCGACAATAATATTTATTTATTCTATGTTAAACTATCTTGTTATTATATATATTGTATAAATTTCAATAATTATTAGGATATTTTGAAAAATTTAAGCGAGTACTTTGCACGGCGCCATTTTTAGAAACATTATGTTTCGAGAAATGAAAGATAAGTAACGTAGGGGGGTAGTCGGAGTAACGCGTTGATCGTATTCATCTGGAAATAGATTAAAAGTGTGGAACATAGTTTAGCTCGTAAAGAAATTCGTTGTCCATTAGAAACTTCATCGAAGAAGACTCGAATGATCATCATAAGAAGCAGGAATCTTCTTTGGCGATGCCACCACCATTTGCACGGTAATTTTCAAGCATCTTTGACGATCTATCTATAAGAGAGCATAGGCGTGAAAGCGGATTGGACGAATTATAGCAGGCAATGAATATAAGACTGAAAGAGAGAGAAATAGATAAAGAGAAGAAAAACGGTCGCGATAAATAAAGTCTAAGCCCATTCAAGTAAGTGGTTATGTTTTTAACACGTGCTAGAGCCTAACAGCTCTCTGTGCCCTCTTCCTCCTTCTACTCCTCCTCTTTCTCTTCCTCCTCTTCCACACTTCTTCTTCATCCTACTCTCTACGCGCGTTAACATCATCGTACTCGTAAAGCCCGAGCACACGAACGCGTTCGTCCACCGGCGCCATTATCGCGAAAACCAGGACCGTACTTATTAACCCGAGTACCCTATCATGTCCAAATAATCGATTTCATAATCTCTCCCCCATAATTAATAATAATCCTTTTTTTTTTCTCTCTTTAAGATTGTATTATTCTTTTACAAATATCAATTAACACAAAATTTCTTTTTAATTAATAGATAAATTACTATGAATTAAATGAATATTATATATTATTATTTAGAGATAAATAATGGCCGAAATCTATATATAACATTTGTTATATATTCAAAGAATATATTATAAGTTTTTACAAAATTTTCGGTAACCAATTCTAACTTATTTTGATCTTCAATTATTATACAAATCCTCCTCCCACCCCTACCACCAACAAAATAATTCGTCATTACTTTTTTCTTTTTACAATTTATCATAATCGTAATTTACTTTATCGTACGATTTTCCAAGAACATTTCGAAAGTAAGTACGTAAGGAACAAATTACGATAAATTACAAGTCCGACCCACCACTTTAGTTGCTGCATCCCTGTGACTAAGGATAGGAGGACGGTGTCTTCGCAGGAGTGTAGACTTTTACGCGTGTGGGAGGAGGGTAAAAGGATAGAAAGAGAAAGAGAAAGAGAAAAACTGAGAAAGAAAGAATGAAAAAGGGAGAAAGAGAGAGAGAGAGAGAGAGAGAGAGAGAGAAAAAAAAGATAGGAAGAGACAGAGAGAAAGAGAAAGAAAGAAAGAGTCGAGGCTTCTCTCGTCGAGATGGGAGATGCGCCGACATAACCGATAAATAACAACGGCAACGAGCCTGTCAGACCCTTGTTAAAGCATCTCGCGCACGCTCACGCGCCTAACAGCAAGCGTGTACTCGCTTCTCTTACTCGCTCACGCATTAGAATACGCTTTAACACACAGATACAAACACATACACAAAAACCACCACAACTATACCATATTTTGCTTTTGCGCGAGTAGAAGAAGCTACATAGAGATGCGATACCATCCATGATTTTCTATTTCTTCTTCTTCTTCTTCTTCTATATGTACATTTGTTTGATTAAAAAAATATACATGGAAAGAGAGAGAGGGAGAGAGAGAAAATATGATAGTTAAAATGTTAGATTTTATATCATAAAGAAAGAGAGATTGAGAAGAAATGTATGTGTATGTGTGTCTCTAACACTTTTGTTATATGTGTAAGGAAAAAAAAAGAAGAGAAAGAATGATAGTTAGAATGTTAGATTTCAAGTTAGAAAGATAGAAGAAATATGTGTGAACCTTTTGACCCTCCTTCCCTCCCGAATATTCTGAGGGTTCCGTTAGTGACGATTATAATTATTCTCTCTCTCTCTCTCTCTTTCTCACGTGTATTATAATTGTATTATTAATTAATTACGAACATGTGATCGATGATAGAGTTCGTACGTTGCTTGTAAAACTCCGACGATTATTTTATCGAGATATTATGTGTCATTTATTATTTTGAATTTTGATTAATGTTATTTGAGATTATGTGAGAGAAATAAATAATTTTACGTACGTTTCGAGAGAATGGAAAGATTCGAACGAATCGATATTATTTACCGATTAAAATAAAACTTTGTATTTTTCATATTCTATCTGTGTGTAAACATGTAAAATTATTATTATTATCGTCATCATTATTATGTTAACACGTGTATGCACTTATACGTTTTTTTTTTTTTTTCTATAATTAATATCGTTGCGTAAACATTTTATAGATTTTCTTCTTTTTTTTTTAAGTGACCGACTGAGTTTATCGGAATCGAGTGTTTCATTTAATCGTACTCGATATAAAATATATATATATATAATATATACATAATTTTTGTTTCGCTAACACGTAAATATTTACAAAAAGAAAAACAAAAAGATTTTTCCTTATCATCTTCGCCTTCTTCTTGATTTAATAATTTTTTAATCAATTAAATACTTGATCGATCAACGAACGTGTAAAAGTTATCAAGTTTAACAAGTCGAACCATTTTGAATCGTACGAGATGACTTTCCAGTTCTCTTTTCTCCCCGTTTAAGTTCCTGCTTGTCTTTTAAAGTGAATGCGTAGGATGGACCACCTTAGGCCAGATGCTAGTTGTTTGAATGATGCCGATACCATTTCTCTGTTAATCTAAATCGAGCTCAGGATATGAACACACATGGAGTGTTAAAAGTCGCACTTAGTGAGTTCCAACATAAATACGTTCGCATTCGTTTATTGGGCTTACTCATAATTTTCATTTATTACTTTAACCTGTTTACAAAAACGATTTTGGGATCGTTTTGCGTTGAAAGAATTTCTTATTTACCAACTTAACGATTTCCGTTTCAATCTTTTTACGATCGAATGTCTTCACGAAATTTGTTCCTTCTAATATATAGAAAATTATCTTTCAGTTAATAGTTGATTTAATTAATCATCGTGTCAATATTTAATATATAATCTTTTCACTGGAGATAATAAATAATTATCACAAAAATTAATTTTACGATTATTGTACACGATAGTTATTGAAAAATTCGTGCTGGTAATTATTTTCTTCTCTCTTTTTTTTCTTTTTTAATATATACATTTTATTCTTAAATTGAAACATGTATCAAATAGAAGAAAAAAGAGAAATTGCGTATTTTTTTATATATAAGATCATTAATTATTTGATATATCTTTTTATCTATTTTTTTACAGCCAAAAATTGAGACTTAATAATTAAAAATAAAATCTCCTACATTCAACTCTTTATGTTTAGGGTTTCGTTCTGAGATAAGAGTTACCAAAAAAAAAAAAAAAGAAAAAGAAAAAAAATGAAAATAGAGAAGAGAAGAAGCAGTCACGGATTCGTGTGTCATCTCGTTCGAGAAACGAGGCTAAAAAAGAAAGAAGGAGAAAAAAAAAATTAGAGAAAGAAAGAGATAATACATGGGCAGATGCAACGAGACAACTCGCTCTTGAGAATCGATCTTTCGTTTTCGTAAAAACTTAAGACGAGAATAAAGCCGAAAAGATAAGGATTTTTTCTAAAACACGAAAGAAATGATTTCTTTACCGGGAAAATTGTGAAAAAAAAGTCTGCTTCGAATTAGTCGCGATGGCGCGTGCCTACATCTTGAAATTCTCGTTAAAAGACGAAGATTAATCTACGAGTTGAAGATTTATTCCCACTTTTTTTCGGGACGCATCTTTCTCGTTTTTTTCCACAATTTTTCTAATTTCGACTAAAAATACGTACGATCGTTACGTATTTTTTTTTTTTTTTTCCAACTAGCAAAGAATTATTAGCTAAAAATATTAGCTCGAAAAAAAAGAATGGTTAATAAATAAATTGATTGTACGTATATATATATAATAATTACGCGAATGGGTTGAAAAGTTTTGAGTCTAACGTAAAAACCATTTTCTCGTCTATCAAACCCACCCTTATTTTCCGATATTTTTCAACACACTCTCAATGTTAAATTAACTATCTCTCTCAGTATTAATCATTGATCGTTAAATAAAAGAAAAAATATCTATTCAATTTATAAACTTATCGATTCAACAACGATTTACCGTTCGATCTAATCTCGTATCAACTTTCTGTTTTTTGTGCCTTTTTTAAATAACGATCGAAGGATTAATGAAAAAAGAAAAAAAAAAAAAAAAAGAAAACGATATGTTGTTCCATAGAGAGAGTCCTTCCAAGAGAGTTTTTTTTCTCCTCATATTTATCTTACTATCCTTTTAATATTATCTTCGAAGGTTAACACCTGGCCATGTGTAGTATACCGTCAGGGTGTAGTATATCGGTTTCAGAAGCGTCGGATAGGGGCTGCCAACACCCCTTGCAATAATATTTCCCCGACACCAAGACGATGTTTGTTGAGTAAACTAAAGTGTCGCGAGATTATCCAGTCGTCTCTCTTCTACCCTTCGCACCCTTCGTTTCGCTTTTTATTACTATGAAAATTGTCCCCCATGTCTCCCCGTGTAACGCGTTAGATCTCGCGAGATTCTTTATCATCGATGCTTTCTCGATCTCATTTAATAAAAGGAGAATATTTCTTTTTGTCCAATAATGTTTCCTTACACACACACATAATATATAATATATATAAAAGTATATTGGTGTGTATGGAAAAGTATATACAGTAATGGGTTGAAAAGTTTTGAGCCTAACATAGAAAACATTTTTATGTTTCCACATGATCTTTAAACTGTTCAATTCACTATCGTATATATAATGTACGTATTTATTATAATGTATATATATTTACTAAATTGTATTAATATTAAGTTAGTCAATAAGTAAAATGTTAGAAGGGAAGAAAAAAAAAATATTAAATAGAAAAATTTTTCCAGTTTTTTAAAAATGTTGAATATTATAAATGTCAAATGTTATCTTTATTTTTTGTTCCATCAAATATTTTCATGCTTAAATGCAAATGTATTTTAGAATTGACAACGTGTAAAGTATTGTATAAATTTTGGATTAACTTTGTATTCTTTGTATATTATTTTGGAAAAATTATTCTTTATTCATCTGCCTTTACGTATATTTTTACAATGAAAGATAAAGCATATATGTGTATATACACGGTATCAAATTCAGTACCATCCTTACACGACCAAATCTTCTTTCGTCATGCAGAGATCCAGTTTCCGTAAATTTATTCACCGGTGCACGAATTACAGTGTTCGTAAAAGAACCGGATTTTTGAAATCATCTTGACAATCTACCAGTGGCGTCACTAAATTTCATCCCTTTTTATGTGACACCTTAACACATGAATTTACATTCATGCATATTTATCATGAATTACCGTATGGTACGATATAACTGCGTGGTTCAGGAAATAGTTGCGAATATAAATAAAAATCAATTCCAAACCGTTTTGCGAATGTTAAATCTTTCTTTTTTTTTCCTCTTTTTTGTTTCTTTTTCATCGATATAGCATAATTTTGAAGAGTCATAATTAATTAACCAAGCGACAGGTATTTTTTTCTTTCGCGAAATTAATTGCAATTCATAATAAAAAGTAAATATATAAAGATATACATTTCGAATAGGTTGTATAAAAATAATACAATTAACGCATTATCATTGACAACTTTACGACGACAATTCGTCTAATTAAAATCTTAACGAGGAGTATCATTCGTTTTATTTCAAACGTAATAATTCTTACCAAAATTTCTTTCGTTTTCACGAAAATCTTACCAATTACCAAAGCAATACGTCAGCCTATACACGAGGGAATTTTTCTAAGGACGCACGTGGGCTAAAAAGGGGCAAACGATAGGAAAGAGAGAAAGAAAATAAGAAGAATGGAGAAAGAGATACAGATAAATAGATAAAGATAGATAGAAAGAAAGAGAGAGAGTGAGAAAAGGAAAAGAGACACGAAAGAAAGAAAAGAAACGGTGGAAGATCAATTTCACGCAATATGTAGAACGATTTCTTTCCGTTTCTCTCGAAATCCATCCACTCGGGATTGGTTGTGTAACGAGAAAAGAGAAAAGACGAAACACACACACACACACACATAAACGTGTATCTACATGTACATATTATCTATCTCTTTCTCTCTTTCTCTTTCACGATTCTTCGTATATTCTTTATTCCAACGACGATTTATGTTCTGTCATTTTTCCGGCCGATGAAGAAACAGCAGAAAGAGAAAGAGAGAGAGAGAGAGAGTGAGAGAGTGAGAGAGAGAGGGGAAAGAAAAATAAGAAAAGAAGACGACAGGACGAAAAGGGCCGACATTGGTAGGGTGGCGGTGGGGGAAACGGAAGTCGTTCAAAGAGGGTGGAAAGAAAGACGGAGAGTCAAGAAAAAGGAATGAAAGAAAGAGAAAAAGGGTGAAGACGAGAGGGGTGGCGAAAGACCATTTTCTCTTCGGAGAGGTTTTATTGGCCTTTTTATGGGACGAATAAACGGCTCCGTTACGCGGATTTACATACCGCTTGCTTCGTGATTCACTGACTTCCATTTGCAAGACTACGTGTCTGCACATGCGCCATACATAGTACCTAGATATAAGATTAATCGTTTTATTCGATCAATTTTTTATTTACAATTAAATGGAAATTATAAATAATTTGTCATAATATGTATATTACATTGTGTAATTAATTAATTATACACGTTCATAAAAATTATTGTCTTGCAAAAACTGTTTGTTATTACAGATCAAAAAAGTGAATTAATTATACTTTATTATCGATTATATTGTATTACATAAAATTGTTTAATTGTAAGTCGTTGTTATTTAGTAGTCTGACCGAAGTATTTATCTTCGAACTGTTCATTAATTTCTGTGTGTGTGTGTGATCATTTGAATTAGTTAATAAAAGGAATTTGTGATAAGTTGTTTAATTAACAAAATTTCTTGGAAACGAATGCGCGATAGATCGGAAATTAGAATAATTCAGATCGCAGTTTATCCGAGAACGAATTGAGAAAATAATTTATTGAAGAAAAATGGGTAAAAATATGTGTTATCAATAAAAATATAATTATCCCATTAAATTGTGGAGATAACAAAGTGTTAAAACAAAAAGGAAGAAAAAGCAAAAAGTCGTTTCGAAAAAGTAAACAATAAAATATAATATAAGCAAGAGCTTTTACAATAAGAAAGAAAAAGCAATGGAATTACGAAAGCAAACTGGCCATTACCGATTACTCTAGAACTAACTGACGTAAGTATAACGAAACATTGCGGAATGGTTTATTAGACTATCTCCTCGTCACGGTTCAAAAAGATCTCGCCGGAGTTCCCCTAATTAAATTATTAAAAGTCGACTTAAATTGGTCAATTAACGTCGCCCATAGACTCGTAATTTGGTAAATTTTTGCGTCAGCTTTCCATTAATACATATTTTTCTACATGTTATTATCGAGTCACTTGCGGGTAGGAAAAAACATATTTTGTTCGGTCTAAAAGTGGGTTATGTGTACTCGTAACGATGACACTGTATTGCGTCACCTGTAAAACTATTTTTATTTATTCCGTAACTGTCGTTAAGGCATATCTCGTTTTATTTTCTCGGTTTTTTAATTTTTCTTTCTTTCTTTCTTTTTTTCTTTTTGCTTTTCTATTTTTATCATTAACATAACGAGATAAATATTTGTTTTCGTCTTTACGGCGACAAGCCACTCTCTCTCTCTCTCTCTCGCGTAATAATAAATTAATTATGATACATACGTAATATAATCTTTATATAAATATATGAGTTAATTACAAAAATATTATACTATACATTTGAGATTGAAATTTATTAGATATATTATCCAAGACTAGTGTAAAATGAAGAAGTCTTGTTCTTATTTAACGACTCAACATGATCATCAGCTACACAGTCTAACTCGTAAATAAGTGATCTCAGTTACGACATACTAACGAACTAACCCGTGACTCGTAAATACGACTAACGATAAATTAAACTCGTTTTATACATTATACATTTTCCCCCGATTCTAGGATGAATAACTGAACTGGAAAACCGCATCATCCATCGATTTAACGATAAATTAGATCGATTCTAAGGATTTTGTTGCTCGCGATTTCAATTCCGTAGTATCTAACAAGAAACTTGATCGACACAATAAAGAGGCCATCCTCGTGGAAAAGGGCGTCACGTGTCATTTGATTTCAATTCGGTACGATGCTTTACCCCACCGTTCGACACAATAATCCCTATTAAACAAATAGTCTTGATCATTGTGGGGGTAGGTACCGTTTCCTATTATGATTCGTACAACGCATACACTCTCGTAAGAAATATTTGTTAAAGGTATAATATAACGGTGTGCGTGCACGGGCGTATGTGTATATGTGTGTATGTATGTATGTGTACGTGCGTAGAGTGAGATAAATAGATTGATAGATACATTAGATAGAATGGAATGAGAAAAAGGGACAGATGTATACACATATATATGTTCACGCCGTTCACCCCACAATCGGCCTCTAGAACGCGATAAACCCTCCCATAATGCAATTTGAGTTAACTGCAGGGGATGATCTCGGCGTCCAGCCCGCTAACACACCCCTACCGGCTCGTATCATCCTATAAACTGTAAGCACACAATACGTAATGTACTACGTGCGGCGGGACTCGATTTCTAGCTGTTCCGAAAGGGGAGCTTGTCCCCTATTATTTTTCTCCCCCTTGACTACCTCCACCATCGTTTCTCTTCCTTCCTTCCTTCCTTCCTTCCTACCTACCCCACCTTCCCGATCGTTCTACCGGTATGCGCGTGCGCTCCCTCTATCACGCTCGTATCGAGTCTCTCTATCCCTTGGAATTTTCAACCCTTCCCGTTAAAGATCATTATCGTTCAAACTTACGACAAACTATTAACTAACTCGAAAATATTTTAATTGAAATACCTTGGGTATATATATCTTTCTCGAGATTTTCTTTACTTTTTATGGAAATAAAATAAATGGGACAATATTAATGTATCGATTATAACACTTGAAATAATTTTCAAAAGTATATATTTGAAATATATAAATAAATCATCAATTGTATCTTTCTCCGTACCTCAGCGCGTGTATGATATATATTTTTATAATAATAATAATAATAATAATAAATATTATTTTTAGAATTGATGATTATAATATACCGCAAATAAATAATCGTGTATATGTTATCTTGCAAACAAATGATTTTATTTGATTTGAAATTGCGTGATGAAATGTTAAAGAATAAGAGAAGAAAAATGTATAATTTCATATAAGAGTAGAATCAATTGTTACGCGATCAGAGTTGGTTTTTAGTTTTAAGAAGAAAATTGAGCCCGATTAGATCCGATTTCTAAATTCGTCGATAATAAAGCGTTACCCGTCGCGGTTCTAATTATCGCTAGAACGAAACGAAGAGAAAGGAGAGATCGTAATTACGCGTAGAAAGAGTTCTCGGCTCGATTAACTCGAGGGTTTGAAATCGTTACGAACCAACACGCGAACCCCGCGTCGATCTCGCTAACGTCTCTTTTTTTTTCTTCTTCTTCTTCTTTTTCTTCTTTTTCTCTTTCATTCTTTCCTTTATTTCTTTCCTTTTCTTGTTCTTACTCTCGAGGAACTGAATCAACTAATCGCCGTAATCGAGAACGCTTTTCGTTCTATCTACCTAATTACCAAGCTCATTCGATTACAGGAATCGCAACAATACTCTGAGGAAATCACGGTCATGCACGTTCACCAGATAAACGATAGATTGCAAAAAATCTATCTATCTATCTATCTATCTATCTATCTAACTATGATATATCGTATTTGTTTATCCGACAATTACTTTATCTTTCTCTTACGTTAACTTTATTTATATATTATATTATATTATATATTTTCGTTAATAATAAAATTACGATTTGCCATTTCGTGAGTTTATTTAAAAAAAAAAAAAAAAAAAAAATAAATAAAACGAAGAACATTTGTAACGTTTATTCGCGTTTATCGTATAAAAATGAATTTCAATTATTACAGAAATTTTGTTCGGAATAATTTCTATTATCTGTCTGGTGGAATCAATTTTTAATTTAAAATAAAAATCTTTTTAATAATACACAGCATTTAAATAGATCATTCGAATTGAATTCGTCGTACGACCAGATAGATGTATATTATTATTTCCCCTCCCATTGAATACGGCGTAGGGGTTAAATATTTGTTTTCCAAAATTTCGATCGATTCGGGTTAACATTTGTTAATTTAATATTTAAAATTTACGATTCTCTCGACGATAGGAAAGATTTTATTAGAAATTTTGTCGGAAATGATTTATATCCATCTAGGGGAACGATTTTAGATTAAAAAAAAAAAAAAAAGAAAGAAGCAAACGTTTCAGCTATATGAGAATAGTATCTCACGAAGGGTAGGTGAAATAAAAAACGACGCGTATGCATCCACTACAATCTAGTAGAATACCGGAAATCGTGAAACTATTCGCGCCATTTTGGAGAACGCGTTACTATCCGGTATCTTTTCTTCCTTTTTCTCTCTCACGAAAGGTAGTAAACCTTGAGCGAATTGCACCTGCAATTTCGTCTCAACGCTTTCAGCGTGAATCTTCGAGAACAAGAGAGAGAGAGAGAGAGAGAGAGATACAGAAAAATAAAGAAAGAAAGAAAGAAAGAAAGAAAGAGCTTCGAGGTCGAGCTTATTCCCATCCTTAAGAGTTCGAGAACGAACGAATGAACGAACGAAGCAGAAGAAGAAGAAGAAGAAGAAGAGGCGAAGGAGGTGCAAAAGAAGAAAAAGAACAAATTGGAGGAGAAAGATCGGTAAAGAAAATTGCGAAAATCTTTCGAAGAGGGAGGCCGTTTCTTCTGGGCCGTTGTGTAGTATAGCCAAGCTAAACAAACAGTAGTTGCTTGCGAGAGCAATCACGTGAAAAGAGCCGATCGTTTCTTCGTCTCGAGTAGAAAAGAGAAAAAGAGAGAGAGAGAGAAAAAAAAAAGGAAAAAGGAAAAAAAAAATCTAGAGACGGAGTATATAGAAAGAGAAAAGAAGAAGAAGATAAAAGTAGGAGGAGGAGGAGGAGGAGGAGGAGGAGGAGGAGGAGGATGATCGTCGGGTGGTAGTCGTCTATGACGAGGTGCGTTTGCCAGGTGAAAATTGCTGGTTTCAGGAGGAGAATCGTACAGTTCGAACGAGTAACCGATGAGTGGAGTATCAAAGGAAGTTGAGAGAGAAGTGATGGGTGTTCAAAAGAGAAACGAGAGAAGATGAGAAATAGAAGGTAACAAATAACTAACCGAGAGAAGAAGAACTATGGCGAGAATATCCTTGGAGATCATGGTTGGTTGGTTGGTTGGTAGCAAACGCACAAGAGAACTAATGTAAGACCCAACAAGAATTGACGAGTTAGAGAGAAGAGGTTCGGTTTTATCGGCTCAAATTGGCCGGAAAGTCGAAGCCAGTTTCGCACGCGTGCCTCCTCGCTTCGACGATTTTACAACAACTAGATATATATATACGTATATATATATATATATACGTACTACGACAACGTCAACGATGATGACGAAGACGACGATGAACTCTCCTCCTTTAACGCGTTCTTTCAAAGATCGATTGTTTACACAATGCCTCGTACTAAGATTGTTTTCCTTTTCCCTTCGATCGCTTTGCCAAAGTGCCTTAGAACGAACGTGTAAGGTACTATGTAGGTATTTTACCTTGGTATATACTTACATACAATGACGGATTTCGAATGAAAAGAATTCTCTTTTCCGTCCTTCCAACAAAGATCTCTGAGAACTGTATAAAACTAACCTAAAAAGTTTGTTCCTTTATTGGAAGAAGTATTATAACATTTAGTTTTAATTTAATTATCAATATTCTTGTCCAAAAATATGTTATTAATATATAAGTCTYAAARGGARTTATAGACGRTTAWYAAATCTTATGAACAATTTATTTTGAACTAGTTGTACGTTTCGTCCCTTACTGGGGACTTCATCAGCAACTTGATCATTTACAGTTCACGTGTCAATACATNCAATTTGATCCTAAACACCTTATCTTATCACACGTAATCAAATACTGATTCTATCTAGACTAGTGTTTAATAATCTAGGTATCTTCAGTATTGAAAATATRGTAAMTATTTTTTATGCTAAAAGTRAATAAATTTTAATAAAACTTATATTAAATTAAAGTACACTCTTTTGTCTACGCGTGGAATACCATATCGAGTAATAAATTTAGCATKTAAACTTCAAAAAATGTCAGAGAATGCAATGCTGTAAATTGTGTGCATCTTTGCAATTTCTTTGAAAAGTTTCGGTAAATATTTTTTACACTTTTAGCAAATAGATTTTAATGATTTTTATATTAAATTTAAGTACATATTATTTTATTTAATTTTGTTTGTTTTCAATATTATTCATTTTCCTTATTATTGTGTATTTATTAGGTACTTGTTCACATATCGTAAAATAATTGTTATTTTAATTTTTATAATATTCATTTCCAACGTTCATTTTGTTCTAATTTAAATTCTAATCGTTGACTTTAACGATCGTAAATAATTTCAAAAAAAAAAAAAAAAAACGAATTTAAATTTCGTAATCCGATTTTCTTTCTTCGCATATTATCTCGCTCGCGTATGCATATGAATATATACGCTTTTATATTACCTTTTTTATTTTACAACACGAAAATTGTGGGCAATAAAACGAACGAATTCGAAACTATCACATTTCTTTGCCCTTTTTCTCTCCCTACGTTTTCTTATTGCATACTATTCAAAACGCTACTCTCATTCCACTTCAACACCCATTTTCGAGAAAAAGAAAAATAAAAAACTAAAAAAATTACGAGTTAGAGAAGGTAGTTAGATTTGTAACATTTTCATTTTTATGATTTTCCAGCTGGTCTGTATTTTAGGGGCGCGTTATTCCTCTTTCTATCTCTCTCTCTTTCTCTTCCCATACTTCCGAACGAAAGAGAATACGTTCTGGTAGCTCACAAAGGATTCCATTTTCTCAAATAATCCCGAAAATGTGATGGAAAGCTCGTAAAACCGGCAAGCAATCTCGAGTTTACGAGCACTGCTCAGTTCACTCGCTCCGTTTTTCTCATTTTCCATGAAAGTCCACTAAGAATGTTTCTATCTAACTCGTGTAATTTTTCTTCCGATAAAATGAAATCGTTTAATCTTTTCCCTTTCATTTTATTTTTTTGTTTTTTTTTTTTTTTCGTTTGACGATTTAAGAGAATTTAGACCACCCCTTTTTTCTTTTTTCTTTCTTTTCGTTCGGGTGATTTGTAAATCACATTTAAAAAACAACACGAGCGTATTTCGGACGTTGTACGAGATTTTTCGGTTGACCGTTTATTTCATTTCACGTGGTTGTGTTTCACTCTTTCTCTCTCTTTCTTTTTTTATTTCTAGTAACTTTATTTCTTTCTATCTTTCTGCCGGACGTGTCACTCGGTCATTATGGGCCCATTAGTCGTGTCGAGTGACACGCCAAGAGTAAGTCTCGTGTTACCTTAGAAACTAACAACGCAGACCGAAAGAAACCCCAACTCGTAAAAATCTATGCGATAACTCATTACGATTGAACAAAGGCAAAGACCGCGTTTACGATACGATACTATTTCCCATGAAAACAAACGTCATGTACGTGTAAAACCGAATTCAACCAAGGGTGGGGAGTTTTCTTTCTTTTTTTTTTCTCTTTTTTTTTTCTTACTTTCCGACAATGAATTACAAATTTTTTATTTATCGATAGATCGCGATTTTATAAATAAATTTCTTTTTCGCGTTTCGCGAATAAAATTTCATTAATTATTAATTACCAATCGAATGTGTTATTGCAAATAAATCAAAAAAATTGTTCAACAAAAATCTTTATAAATATTTTTCTTTATACAGTTCAATACGGTCGACGCGTTTGGAAATTTATCGAAACAAAAATTGTAAGTCGAGGCTTTTAATTTTTTTTTTTTTTCATATTTTTCCTTTTTTTTGTTTTTTTAGTCCGTTTTTTCATCTTCTTTTTATCAAAATCCTAAAGAGAAGATGTAAAAGACGCGTGTTCCATCGTAACTCGTGAAACCACCCAAAGTGACGCCACGCCCCTGAATAAAGAAAAATAATATCGCGATGGTTATACTCGATTTATGCCTTTTCGTAGAAAAGTCAATGAAATCGGATATCAACCGATGGCGTGACTTAAATGCAACCACATGTCGGCTGCGGTCAATTTTTGTTGTCACTAATTCTACCAATTAAGTGTGAACGTTTCAAGTTTCTTTCTCACCCCACCCCGTATTTAAAGAAAAAAAAAAAAAGAAAAAAAAGGAAAATAAAAAATCCATTAATTTCAATACAAACAAATGAGTATTTCCGATTATCAAGATAACATCATTTCTCAATTCCCAATGTAATACTTTTCCAAAATGTGTGTTTCCTTAGAAAATTCTTAAGTTAATATTCCTTAATACACATTAAGAATCCAAAGAAAATATTTAAAACGTTTGTATCTAACAAGCACCGTTGGCAGGAGGAGTCAACAACGTTCAACTTGTACTTTATCGTTCCCCATCGAGCTCATTCCATTTGGCCCTTTTTCATGGTACCTTTCTCGTTCACGAAGATCATCGAGGTCTCGAGGCGAAAGCCAGCCAATCAGAGACGCCGTTTAGCTAATGTTCCTAACGCGGCACATGGGACAATTTTCGTCGCTTGCGATCGTGACGCCATCGCTGCTAGCTAGCTAGCTAGCTAGCTAGCTAGCTCGTAATTGTGTTAGCGTGAATGTTGTTACGATGGTGGTGGTAAATCGTTTATATCAACCCTCGTAACTTCGTTGGTAACCACCACCACCCCACCACCACTTCGTTGCTTTTCACCCTCCTCGAAAAGCCGACGAACGTCTCACTCTCTCTCTCTCTCTCTCTCTCTCTCTCTCTCTCTCTCTTTTACAATAGAAGAAGCAAGTGTATTTGTCTCTGTGTATGTGTAAGTATAAGTGTGTTATGTTACACCAACAAAGAAGAAGAAGAAAAAGAAGAAGAAGAAGAGGAGTAGGATCTGAGAGAGAGAGGGTGGATTGGCAAGGAGAGCAAAGAGTAAGGGGTGGATCGGAGTCTCTCGCACCCGATTTCCAATTTGCCCGGACGAGTAATCCGACGATTTACATAACGCCATAGTAACCGTATCTCTTTCTTCCTGGTGAGCTTGCAAGCTCCGCCTTATCAAGCGACGGAGGATGAGGATTTGCTAGTTTGATATTAAGAAGACGAAGGAGCAAGTCTCGAGATGAATAAAACGAGGCCCTCTTAAACCCTCAATGATATTTAATATAGATACTCTCTCTCTCTCTCTCTCTTTCTCTTTCTCTCTATCTTTTCTTTTCCTTTTTTTTTTCTTTCTTTTTCACGTAGAACCGAGAAAAATCATTAAAAAATAACACAATTAAGTATATTAAATGTAACTAAGTTGGTCAATATTATTTTTCTTAAGAGTATTAAAACAAAAAAATCTCTGATTCTCGAGTAATTGCCACGAATATTATTATAATCGAATAATCAATTGACAAATTATATAATACAGTTTATTATAATAATTTACAATTTATTATATAAATATAATTTTTATATATATGTGTGTGTTCTAAATCTTCATTTACTGTGAAGTTCATTTTATAAAGATTAATGAAACGTGTTAAAAGGAATTGTTGAATGAAGTTTGAGAACGATAAAATTAGCTACGAGATAGAAAGAAAGAAAGAAAAAGAGAGAGAGAGAGAGAGGATGAAGAAGAAAAGATCAGAGAACGTAATTCAGCTAAAGTTTCTTCCGTTTTTCGATCGATCCGTGAAACGAATCAGAGCTCAGTTAACTAATGCGTGCTCGCGCGTTCCTACAGCTCCCGAGAGAATTTCTCATGGACGATTCCAGGAGTACGCCTCGATACTTTAGGGATAAAACGTGTTTCGATCCTCGACAATCACTTCATTCTTCTTTTTCTTATTAAACAGGACGTTTATTAGACGAAAAACTAAATGATACAAATATTTTGTCGTAGAATTTTTAAATTAAATAAAATATCGTAATATACATTAATCGAATTATTCGTTTGATCTAATTTCCATCAAAATTTTCATTACACCAAAATTCACATAATATAATTATATTAATATCAATTTTTTAAAAATAAACATTAATATATTATTACAATTCTTATATATCTATTAATAATAATAATAATATCGAACATCCCATCAAAGGTAGACAATATTTTCATCCAACTCCTTTCTCTCCCTAAATCTACATTCCAATTCGTGATCTTAAAAAAAAAAAAAAAAAGAAATGAAAGAAAACGACAAGAACATTCGTCGAATACACACATTCGTATGGCTTTCCTCGCGATTAATTCGGAATTCAATTAATTCGTCAACCTGCCAATGAAGTAAAACGTTGTTTGCCAAAGTATACGAGCAAAACGGGACAAAGATAGAATGTACGTTATATCCGACGATTGTCAGAAAAAGAAAGAAAATGAAGAGGACGAGAAGAAGGACGAGGACGTGGTGGAGGTGGAGGTGGAGGAGGAGGATGAACTGGAGATAAAGAAGATAAAGGAATAAGAGAAAGAGAAAGAGAGAGACAGATAGAGTGAGAGATGAGTAGAAAGAAGAGGAGGAAGAGCAGGAGAAGTAGGAGGAGGTGGTGGAGTAGGAGGAGGAGGTGGAGGAGAAGTTGGATATCGAGGGGGAGATAAAATTACATTATCGCTAAAGCGCTCCTCGACGAGAGGAGAAAACCAGGACGAAAATCACGTCCCGTAATTCCCAGGCATTAAGGTAAACGTCCAAGTCGCAGGGCGCAGGTTCGGTCGCCATGACGACTACGAGGTGCCCTCCCACTGCGCCTCCCTTTCAATCGATAACTTATGAAACCATCCTCTATCTCTACTATTTCTCTCTTTCTCTCTCTCTCTCTCTCTCTCTTTATCTGTCTCTCTATCTATCTCTTTTTCTCTCAGTGTTCTATCTCTCTCTCTCTCTAACTCTCTCACTCTTTCCTCACCGGAAACGCGATCCGGCTTCCTGTCATGGCGAACCGGTACTGGTACGAGCTATCCTACCGGAGAAAATCCACGGAAAGGACTTTATCCTCGTTCCAACCCCTCCAACCACCCATCTCTCTTACTCTTCTTTTTCCCTCATTCGATACGTCGTTACGTACGCGATTTGAATCCCAGGAAAAAGTCAATGTTCCGTGAACAGATACGAGAGAGAGAAAGAACAAGAGAAAGAGTGAGAGAAACGGGACAAAGCGAGAAAATAGATAAAGATAGGAGAAGTGAAAGACAATCTAATGTAGATGTAATTTTTTTGTTTGATAAAGGAATATAAAAATATATCGTATACCTACGTATATGTATAGATGATATCTTTACGATGGTTTCGTTTGATTTTGTTCTCATCTTATTTTGGTTTTTTTTTTATATCCCCCGTGTGTTGAATTTCTTCAGGAATTATGACGACAAATTACAAATGTCGGTTAAATAACTTATTTACGAGTAAGGGTTGATATATATAATCATATATATAAATATATATATATGATTGGTTGGCGTCAACGGTGCGTGACCTCACATTATCGTCTACGGGGTCTTTGTTATTCGTGATTGATGATTAACGAAATTATTTGCGAGAGCATTAACCGCGGGGCCCTCCATTTGTCGGCCGGTAATGCGTCGCGATCGATTAATTAAATCCGGCCAACCGGCGGTGGGAGATCGTACGTCGAAACATCCCCTAAACGTCGAGCCAATCGGAGCGAAGTTACGCTGGTTTACCAGTTACCAACCACCCTACCATGTCCGAAATGGGCTACGCATTGGGAGAAGGGAGAATATTTCAACCCTCCGGCCACTCTAGCAGCACTTGTAAAGGATCACGATGTTAGGGTTTTCTACTACGGGGTCGAGGGAAAAATCTATGGTGAAACAGAGAAACGATTATTAAACTTAGTAGAGGAGACAACAAATTCTATTCCTTCGGGGAACATTTTCTTTTTCTTTTTTCAGAATTAATAATACATATTGTTGATAATAATTGTTTTAACAATTCGACATCGTTTTTTTTACTTAATATTTTTAATCGTGATTTTGTAAAGATTGTTCATTCAGATAATTGTAAAATTTGAAACGTAGGTATATATAACAAAGAGAGGGAGATAAAAAAGAAGAAGAAGAAGAAAAAGAAGAAGTGGAGAAAGAGAAAAGAACGTCACACACAGTCTTTTGCTCATATGCAGTTCGGAGAATTTTAACAAGACGGCCTCTCGTCGCCCTGGGCAAGGAATCCCCTAACAAGAAAGGGCAGTTCCCCTTCGCAAAAATAATGAAGTCTTCAAGTCCCGTTCCCACAGAGATCCAAAAGGGAGAACGTCCCGTACGTTTGCTCACCTCACATCTTCCGTAGATTCCTTTCCTATTATTTACCTTGAATTCAACAAATTTCCTCAATGTTTCTCAGATAATTACTTATGTTCTAACATCAAACTAACTTAGTATATAACAGTTCATTGTAAATCATTTTTTAAATTTAATTTGTGTATTAGAAAAAAGGAAAAATAGTAGACAAAATATAATTTTTACAATCTAATTGCAACAACAACAATAAAAAAAACCAATAATTCTGATTGAAAATCAATTGCTCGCCTATCAGAAGAAGAGTAATATAAAGTGTATAATAGAATAGTAAAATATAATAAAAAATATTATGTAAGAAAGAGAGAGAGAGAGAGTGAAAAAAAAGAAAAAAAAAGAAGAAGAGAAGGTCATCCGCGTGTCGTGTTTCCATTAAAAAGCCGACCTAAACTGTCATCAATTTAAATGCTGATAAAAGCCGGCTTGTCATCGTTAAACTCGCACATTTCACGCCATCTATATGGATATTTGGTCCTTGCGTTGTGTTAAACGTCGACGTCGTGCATCCGTGCTTAATTAAATCAGCTGGGAATTCGTGGTATTTATTGGGATTTCATGTAAATACGATCTCGAAGATACACCTTCTCTCTCTCTTTTTTACAGACACACACACACATACTTATACACAGGGACACAAGCACATTGTTCGTGCGACTTTCGAACGTCTCGCCAATTAGCTGAGACTTTCATCTCTCTCTCTCTCTCTCTCTTTCTTTTTCTCTCCCTCGTTTCTTCTTTTTCGAGTTTACATACTTTACTCCGACATCATTCCAGTTCGATGAAGTGTTAACTACGGCGTAAACACCTGTGTGATTTCGTTAACGAGATGCTAACGCTTCGATACTTAACCATGCGACTCGTTCCTACGAATTTAAACGTTCATTCTAACAACTATACGAGATAACTGTCATTATTAATGTATCATTTTAGATGTTAATTACAGATAAGAAAATTCCTTGATACGTATTAAAACATAGGAGTTTATACAAATCGAATAATCGTAACGCACGATCTTTGTTAATTTATATTGTAATACAAATTCTTATTTAATTGTAAGTATTATTTTTTTTTCTATCTTTTATTTATAGTTCGTATATTATCACAAATATATTATCGTATAATTATCGTTTATGCGTTTATTATTATTATTATTTTTTCTTTTTTTCTCCTTATCGATGAAATGAAATTTACATATATTGGATTGTATTTTTTTTGTGTCTTTTTTTTTTTTTTGTCTAGTTGGCGAAGATTTTTGTCGAATGAAAAGAGATCGAAATAAATTTTCCATAGATAGCCGTCGACCGTCGACGGATTTTGTTCGAACGAAAAAGTTGGGCGGCAGATTTTCGTTTCGTGAGGCGAAATAAAAATGGAGAGAAAAAAATTAAAAAAAAAGATAGAAAAAAAGAGTCCGCGACTGGAAAAAAAGCACGTGCAAAACGAGTTCCGAATTAATCCGGGACGCGAGAAATAATAAACAAAAGGGAATCGGCGAAACTTAAACCAAACAGGCCGATTGGATATTGGATATCGTCGGTGAATTCGAAATCGAATCGGCGGGTCGATAACTTTTCTTTCTCTCTCMCTCTCACTCTCTCTCTTTTTCTCTCTTTTTCTCTCTCTTTGGCTCTAGAGTGATTCGATTATTACGACTCCGCGTAATATGTCGAGGGTGGCTTTGCTTTTTCTCTCCTATCCCCTTTCCCCTCTTTATTCTCACTTGCTTGTTTGGAATAAAAGAAAAAAAAAAGAAAAGAAAGAGAAAGAAAAATTGAACAAAAAATTAAATCGAAATTTGTATATTCGACTCCAGACTAATTTAAATGCTCCTGATTCGTTTTTTTTGTCGATCCTAAAAGAAATATTACTGCTTTCTTTATTTCTCGATATAGTTTTATTTCTCGTTGATTATTCTAAACTTATTGGCTACAATTCTAGAAAGTAACTATCGTAGTTTTTTAATCAAACAAACAAACAAACTAAAAAGAAAAAAGAAAAGATAAATTCTCGTTTATTTCATTATTAACAAATTTTTCTGATCAATCTTACCAAGAATTCATGTTTTATCAAAATTCATTTTTTTTTGTAACACGAATTACTTTTTTCTTTTTATACAAACACAATTCCAAATAAAATCAACAATATAGATAATAACAAAGTAAACGATAGTTAGATATATTAAAAAACGACAGATTCATTTTGGAAAATATTCGAAATATTGTAAATGTAATAATTTGAAGACTGTAACATTAAGAGAGAAAAGTATAAATATGATACTATATAATACAATATACATCAAGTTAGCAAATAGATCTTTTAAACGAAATAGCCGTTAGCGAATCGATAAGATCAAAGTGGAGAAAGAAATGGAGAGGAGTTATACCCCCGAGAGGGTAGCATCCCTTGTTTCTTTACATATGGCGCTTAGTACGGGCTATAACCATTGATAATCGGCCAATAGGAACGACCCCACGTGTATCGTCGCTCCATTGGTGCTATCATCGGCTCCCATAGATTCGTAGGCAGCATGACAAATAACTCTCACAATGGACTATCGTTTCTCTCTCTCTCTCTATCTCTCTCTCTCTCTCTCTCTCTCTCTATCTCTCTCTCTTTCGATCTTCGTCGTCGTCGAGTTCATCCCTTCCTACGTTTCTCGTGTTATACACGACCAGATCGGTTCCGGCAATTTTACATTCACGTCAGAGCACTGCTGATTTATTATAATGTTTGGCGCTCGTTCTCACCCCTCTCTCTTCTACCCTCTCCCTATTCTACTCTCCTCTATCTCTATCTCTCTCTTTCTCCGATGCCTTTCACCCTTATCCTTCTCTTTTTCTCCCCACTCTCGACCCATTTCTCCCCACTCTCACCATTGCAACGACATCATACTGTTACCGAATGGCGAATGTGCTTTTACATTTTCGAATCGTTTTATATTCAAATCACACAATATTTAACTCGTATATCTATCTATTTACTGTATTCTAATCGCGAAATAATTGACATTTACGTCCACCTGCCATGTATTATATTCTATTTCAAATCTATCTACTTTTTCGTTGTGACCTATTCTTACGTGTATTTTATATATTGTAATTTCTCTATGATCGAATAGAAAATATTAAGAGAATATAGAAATGAAAATATGGAAGAGGAAGATTCATTTTGATTTCTTATGTAACTTCGTCGAAGTTTTATTTTCGTTTGATAAGAGGAGGAATCGATTTTTTGGATACCTCGTTCATCAAACAGGATGCAAAGCACAACGAAAGAGAGAAACACACATAATAAGAATAAATCATAGTATTTTAAGTATCGCGTGTAAATTGATTTATAATTTTTGTTTTTTCTTATTTTCGTAAACTTATTTCTAATCAAGTAAATATCTTAGATATATTTTATATCGTTATTCACTTTGAGCGAATAAAATGTAGGAAAAAAAGGGGAGGGGGAAAAGAAAGAAAGAAAGTAGGTTCATTGATTTCTTATGCAACTTCATCGAAGTTTTATTTTCGATCGATAAGAGGAAAGAGGGAGAAAGGGAGGGTCGGTGTTTCGATACCTCGTTCAAACAGGGAACACAAAAGTAAGAAAAAGAAAAAGAAAAAGAGAAAGAGATAGAATAGGCGATTTGCCGTAAAGATTTTTATCCCCGTATCGGGCAAAGAGTCCTGAGTAGTGTGGCACCAAACGGAAAATAGAATTGTCACCGATTTCGAGAGGACCTAAAGAGAGAACGAGAGAGAGAGAGAGAGAGAGAGTGAAATAGAGAGAAAGAGAGAATCGCCAGCCGGTTCTTTCAATTCCCACAACACGGAGAGTGGAAGGAAGTAAAGAAAGGGAAAGGTGTACGGGGATAAGAGGATAAGGAAAGGATAAGAGGAAAAAGGAGAGAGTGAGGAAAGGTCAAAGGAGGAGGAATAGGAGGAGGAGGAGGAGGAGGAGGAGTCGGCGACTTTTGAAAAAAGGATCTCGAAGGTGATCTCCGAAGAGACGATGTCCGCTTGGGGAGACATTCAATCGTTTGGCGGCATACATCCTTTCAAGATGGCGGACGATGGAGCTTCCTTTTCTTTCTTTTTCTCTTCAACTACTTCTCTTCTAATCGCGCCTTCGGCCAACACTCCTCGGACAAGTGACTTTGCAGATTTATGGATTCCTGGGGACGTCCAACAATGAAATTGTCTTGTTTATCGAGATCGTTTTCCGAACTATTCCACATGGACCTTGGGCCGATCGATTTTCCGATTTATACGGACACCCCACCTTCCCCCTCCCCCACCTTCAATCTATCTATTCATCTATTGCTTTCTTTTTCTTTTCTTTTCTTTTCTTTTTTTTTTGCTGGTTATTTCTTCAACGATAGAATAGAAACGTTTTACGAGTGTCCGATGGAAACGTCTCAACGATGAATATTATCCATCAATTTTTCATTTAAATATCTATCACGAGTTTTTAATATACTTTTGAAAATGTATTTTCTCTGTCGAACGAGTCAATCGATGTTAATCGTTGTTTTCGATTTTTTTAATGAACTATCTTATTAAACTGTGAAAAGAAATATCTTTACGCTTGATCGAGTCTTCGAAATTGACTTGGATATATCTCTTTTTTATTTCTTTTCTATATTAGATTCGTCGATTTGTTTCGCAACTTCATTTAGCTCCCTCTATTCGATTGATATCATTGTCTTGTTACAAAAAAAGGAAAAAAAAGAAAGGAAAAAGAAAAATAAAAGATGAAAGAAGTAAAGCTAATATTAGATAGTAAATGTGTTGTTATTCGAGATGTAACAGAGTGAAGACAATTTGATTAGAGATATTTTGTAATTACTACGAGATAGTTACGTACGTTTAACTTTTTTTTCCCCGAGATAAATCAATGTCTATAAATTATTAATCTGTTTTTTTTTCTCTTGTCTTTTTTTCACTTTTATTTTTTCTTATCTTTTTTTTTTTTTTTTTTTTTTTTTTTTTTTGATTTATACGAATAACATCGTCCTTCCTTATATCTCTTTCTTTTAAATGTCATCGATATTATTGCACCGTTTTTAACTTCGACGATATGCGTACGAGTAACTTGGAATTTAAATGACGAAGTTCGTTGCAGTATACCAATTCCCCTTCTCGGATTTAAAATCAGCAGTGTGTTCTGCCTCGAGTGGCTCGTTTCGTCGATATCCCTGACGTTGTGCGTGAGACATAAAATTTTATCTCTCTAAACGTTCGTCTTTCGTTAAGAAAGACGATAAAAGCTGGCAAAGAGAGAGGAAGAGAAAGAGAGAGAAAGAAAGAGAAAAGAAATAGTGAGAAAAGTATCAGTCGATTTTATTTCCTTCACCTCGGCACGTTACGAGCGTCCGATGGAATTTTTGTATACGTTTTCGTTCTTTCCCTTTCTCGAATTCTTGCTTCCATATTCTCTCTTTCCTTACAAACGATTTCTTTAATATGCAAATAATTTCCCACTTCTCGATAACATAAATACTATATTAACCCTTTTTTCGCACTGACTAACCAGCAATTCGAAACGATTTTTCACATATTTAGTGAATTTCTTACAGCTATCTTTCGAAATGATATCACAAACAATTGAACGTTTCAAACTTTTATATTTTAACATATTATAATTTATCTATATTACTTTTCTCCTGATATTATATAATATTATATATCTCCAAGATGCATCCTAGATTTGTCGTGGCGAGTATCGCAATAATATGCGCTTTGGTGTCTCTCGTATGACGTTTTTAAGATTAAAGATTTGGCAAGTTGTTTTGCACTAATGTATTTTTGAAGGCATTCATAAAGCAGTATTCCCCAAATAAAACCTAAATAAACATAGTTATCGTTCGAATTATCGTGTTAAACCGAGCGATGACCGATAATAACCTTTCGAATGCATCGGATTAAATATCAATTAAAATATTATAAATACACAATTATATGAAATTAAAATACATTAATCATATTTATCAATAAATTAGTATTTAAAATATATACCTTGTGTATATATCTCTGTCATATTAAAATTCATTTATGTTTTTAATATTGAAAAATCAAAACGTTTCGTAATAGAGAAATTCAAATGAAACATTTAATAAGTTTGATTATTTGATAAGTGCACATTTATTTGGTATTATTTTTTTTTTTTTTACAACAAACGGTAGTCAATCTCATATCAGTCAAATCCGGTGTGAGGATTAGAATGAATCAAAAAAGAAATAGAGAGAAAAAGAGAGAGAGAGAGAGAAAAGAAAGAAAAAAGAAGTGGGGCTTTGGTTTTAGAAGAGTCGGGTTCTAAAAAGGCCGTTAGCCGATGGTTTCTGCTTGCCATCAGAGATTCTAGACGGTTTTTGCCCGGTTAGCAGAGAAACCGCGGGCACGGTCAGAGCCCCGCGCAGACTGCATTATTTTATTAGAATGAATTATTCAAGCGCGTCACTTACACGGTATGCATAAGTCGCGCTCTTTCATCAATTCCTCCGCTCGCGGCACTACGTCCTTTCGTTTACCTTTTCTTCCCTTCTCTCTCTCTCTCTTTCTCTCTCTATCTTGTTTTCGTCTCCCCGAACCGTTTCACTCGTTCCTGGCTCCTGCATGACGCCGTTGCTACTCTAAAGCGTGCTGTGAAAAGAAATTTTAACCAACGGGGAGGACCATCTATATATTATTATATCCGTACAAACATTTTCTTTTTATAATCAAACGATATACAACAATAATAATACCATATATAATACTCTTCATACACTATGCTAATATCGAATCATTTTTATGGAAAACAAATAAATCTCGATGTTTCTTTTTTCTTTCTTTTTCTTGTTTTATTTTTTTTTAAATAACAAAACTTCGAAACATTTCAACGAACTATCCAAAAAAAAACCTTCCAGTAAATCCGATCTACCTTGTGATTTATACTAACATCGATTATATAAAGGCATTAAAATCGAGGCGTTCGATTCGGACGTTAAGAATTTTGGGATGATACTTTTTCCTCAAGGATAACACCACAGTAGTAGAAGTATTAGTAGTATTAGTAGTAGTAGTAGTAAGAACAACGAGCAATCGGCAACGGTCAGCACAGATAGACAGACAGACAGGCAAACAGACAGACAGACAAACAAACGGACAAACAAACGCACCACCTGTGATCACAAGGATCACTCGCATTCCATTGGATCTTTTATAGATCGAGCTCCGGTTGCAAGCCACAGGACGGGACAGTGATCATTCTCGGCACGATCTTACCGACGAATTCGCGAAAGCGACGGAAACGCATGACAAAAATGTTCCCCCCTTCCTCCTCCCCCCCCCTCCTAACCTTCCCCCTTCAATCTTTCTCTTTCTTTCTTTCTTTCTTTCTATCCCGATAGTCTCATTTACTATCTCACTCGTGTTTCCTACCTTGCCATTCTCTCTCTCTCTCTCTTTTTCAGCGTTTTATCGTCTGTCCGTCCGTCCGTCAGTTCTCTCGTTCGAATCCCACGATTCGTCGAGCTACTCGAATGAAGGAAGGAAGGAAGGAAGGAAGGGCCTCCGACGCGTTTCTACACAGCTTCTGTTACCGGTGTTGTGTGCTGCTACTGTTGCTGTTGGTGCTCTGTTAACGTAGCTCCGCGTTTCTTGAAGAGAAACGTGTCATCCCTCAACGTCAATCCACCTCTGTAGGACGCAAAACGAAGCGAAGCGACGAAACGATTTGAATGCGTTCCGAGCGCGGCATTCCGAAAAGTCTTTGGCCGGTTTTGTCCTTATATCTTTTTCTGCCTACTACTACTACTACTACTACTACTACTACTACTACTATTATTACTCCTTTCATTTCGCGCATCCTTACCTGCTTCTTCTTCTTAGCTGATTCTTCCAAAAGGGGACAACCACAACCCAACGAAACCAACGTAGAAAGAAAGGGAAAAATATTGACGATAGAAGAAAACAAGAATTGAAGAAGAAGAAGAAGAGGTGGAGGTTGAGGTGGAGGTGGAGGAGAAAGGCGAGAAACGCGACGTTCTTACGTCACGCTTGAAACGAGATAATTAAAGTGACTTCTCTCGTGAACGTGCTTAGGATTTACTAAATTCCCCCCCTTCCCTCTCCCTACCCCTCTCCTAATTCTTTTACTTTTTTTTTTTTTTTAACATTTTTCTTTATTCCTTTCTTCCGTGTGCGTTATTTTTTTTTCTCTTTCTTTCTTTCTTTTTGGTTTCTCCCTTTTCTCATCTCATTTCTTTCTACCCAACGATTTTCGAGATTTTTCGCAAATTGCTTCGTACCGAACTAAACCGAACCAAACCGCGAGAGATCTCGATCGACGAACGAGATGGAAACTAACGGAGAAGAAGAAGAAGAAGAAGAAGAAGAAGAAGATCCTTCCTTCGATGTTCTTGGTACGAGCCATGGAATACTGCGGAAAAGGATCAAAGGATTTACTTTATCTCTCTCTCTCTCTCTCTTTCTCTCTTTTCTCATGCTTTCGAAGAACGTCGGGAAGACGAATGCCGTACGAATCCTGGACGTTAAAGAGCCGATGTAAACGGACGCTATTACGGGAATAGCACATGCACCGCATTCCTTTCAAGATCCAACTACTAACCCCTCCCTTCTTCTTCCCTCCCACCCTTTACTTTTCTCTCACTCTTTCTTACAGAAAAGAGAAAAAAATATGGAAAGATAGAGAGAGAGAGAGAGAGAGAGAGAGAGAGAGAGAGAGAAAGAGACAATCAGACGTTTAGAAAAAGACAGAAACAGTCAGACAGACAGACAGAAAGATAGTTAGAGAGAGAGAGAAAGTGGGAGAGTGAGAGAGAAAGATATCTTTTCCTTAGGCTTAGGTTGTATCTTTCTTCTCTCTTTCGCACGCTCCGTTCGTTTCGTGCCACGGAAATTCCTGCTTTTGCATATCAAGGTGCCGACACCGTTTAGCCTGCCATTACGTCCGCGATGAGACCAATGCGTTCCGCTGTATCCTTAATTCTCGACTGTAAATCGAGAATAAGAAAAGACACGTTATCCCTTCGAGCGTTGCCTGTATTCTCAAACTCTTCTTATATTTATATATCTATATCTACATACGTATGTATATATATGTGTGTGTGTATTTACCGGTAATTACGAAGTTGGTATTAGTAAAACATATTTATATTGCATGAAAGTGACATATGTATGCATTATATAAGATAATTAGTTGAATATATTTTAAGAATTGTTAGTCGACTGTCATAATTATTCGTATTTTTATATAGATATTATATTTGATTTTACTTATCTTATGTATTTATATTAATTGTTCAAATGATTAGTCTTTTCGTTAAATATAAATCCGTTTAAAATTGATAAGAAAGTAGTCGCAAGGAAATAATACGTTTGCGTTATATTTTACTCGTTTACGATGAAAATAAATAGAATAATATCGCTAGTGATAGATTTATTCAAATTTAACTAGTTACATCCTGTGAAATATCTTAATAATAATTGAATAATCTTTAACGTATATTTTAATCTATATTTCATCTATGTAAAATAAAAAATAAATGAAGAAGAAAAAGAAGAAGAAGAAGGAGGAGGAAAAAGAATAAGGAAGAAAATAATAATAAGTAGTATATAATTATAATCTTTAGCAACATTCATTGGCATGTTTTCACGGCATGTTTTCACGGCATGTTGAAAGAGCGTTTACTGCGGTAAGTTATTACTTGCTGCTTACTAATGACTTACATGCAACATGATAGTAATTAGTTACACACGTATATACCTAGTTAATATACATATATATATATATATATATCTATCTACTTATACACATACAACATTATTTTACTTAACTTATCAACGTATCATTTTACAAGAAGTTTAGTAAAAAAAAACTAAAAATGAATATCAAAGTATAACGTAGCAATGCTGATTAACATGAAATATGCATTATCATTGATGAATTCAATCGATAGATACGCGTAAGTTAGATACGCAAGAGAAAATTAACATATTAAAAATTGGCAGGCGTGGCAATTTGCCTTCGGCACGGTAAAACAGTGTTTCGTTTTGTTTTTCATCAAAAAGAAAAAGTAAAAGAGAGAGAGAGAGAGAGAGAGAGAGAGAAAGATTAGACGAAGATCGGATGCAAGTTCCGGTGGAACAGTGCCGCGATCGCTCGTTAACGCTGTCGAAGGTGAGAAACAGACGAGAAAGGTGAGAAAGATAGATATAGCGAATGATATAAGAGAGAAAGAGAGAATAAAGAAGAAAGATATCGTGCATGTTTCACGATGTTCGGTCGGTGCTAACGAGCGAGAGACACGCATGCACTCGTGTTGTTTCGCGCTTGAGCTTTGCTATCGTTCCACAAGTCGCGAATTCAAAGCCGAAAGCTGCCGACGCCTTTTGCTTCGAACAGATCACCGATTAGAATTCGCATGTCGTCCAATTTGCCCCGATCCTGCCATGCAACGAGTACCTACCCTCTATCCTCTTGTCTTTATTTATTTATTTATTTATTTATTTATTTCTTGTATTTCTTAGCCATAGGAGGATCTTTGCCAGATCGGGTCGGCTCATTAAAATAAATCAATTTGGAGGATGGCGTTTTAATGAGGTCAAACGGATGCAAGAAGGAATTTCAAGAGATTCATCTCTTACTTCCTCGACATACGGACGTGTTGTATATTCAATGCGCTACGTTATTTAACTTATCTTATCTTTTTAAACCAAGCGAAATACGTCTTTTTGTTTTTGTATGAGTTTGTATGTTACATGTTCGTTGTATCTTTTAGGTCTAAGATCGAGTCAAAGTGTACGAGAAGTCATTCCGATAAGTTAAAGATGTTTATACAATTTATCCATTTATTTGGAATACTTATGTCTTAATTGATCTTCGCGTTGATTTATGTTTTTTTTTTCTTTCTTTTTATTTTTCGATAAAAATAAATGAGATTATACTTATTCGTGAAAAATGTCGAATAATATTAATATCGTTTCATGTGAATAATATATTATTTTGCTCGTTTATATAACAAGGGAGAATCAAACACACGAAAAATTATCATATTATTATATTAAATATATTATTAGAGTGATTTTATTAAATTTCTCAATTATTTCGATTGTCACGATAATGACCTGGATGCATTAACTTATTTTATTACTCCATTAAACAGTTATCTTTAAATACATTTCTAAGACACCTTAATAGTCTATACTTCGTCAAGGAAGCGAACATAGCTCTTGCATAAATCTAATAAGATCCTTGATCCGAGATAATCCAAGATACGACGCATTCGCGAACGTATCAGGATGTTAATACCCTGCCCATCCTTAGAGATAATCCCATCGATGTCTCGGAAACGTTCAACTAAGTTACACGGCTCTATAGCACCATGAAATGAAGTTCTTACAGCTGTAATATGATACGATTGAGAGAATTCTTGTTTCCTTTAAAGAAAAAGATACAAATGGAGGATAGCTACATTTACTCTACTTCAAACGATACTCTCTTCGCTTTTCTTTCTTTCTTTTTTCTCTTTTTTTTACTTCAATTAAAATAATTTTCAAAATATAAAAGCAATCGGGAATGGGGGAGTTAAGTTTCGAGCGTTAGAATCTAAACGATTTCGATTGGTTTATGAAAACGTAATCGTTCGAGAAATTGTACGGAGAAAAGAGAATCAATGAAAATAAAAAGATGGAGAAAAGGAGAGAGAAAAAAATAGAGAGAGAGGGAGAGAGAGAGAGAGAGATAGTCTATGTTGCAGGAGGCACAGAAACGCGTATGCGGCGGCTCGTAATCCTCGGTCTGGCAGTTTTGCGCGAGTTTATGGGATTTCTTGCGCCTCCTGGCAGTCCGGTACTAACAGCCGTCACTAATGCACGGTGCCTTCGGCTTTTATGCTTGCAACTTAGTTAAGTCGCTGCCAAGCACCTGTCTTCTTATGGTAAACCGCTCTATCTCCGGCAGCGCTTTTCCATCCGGCGGAAAGGACTCCTGGATATCTTATAATATTACTAGGACTTTTATATATATATATATATATATCCGTGTCTTACGTTACGAAAGAACCTTCAAGGAGAATAAAAGATCCATAAGGAGTCAAAATTACTTTGCATAAAACATTTATAGGATATTATGTATACGATAGATCCGTTAAGTAGTTGAATTAGAATTCATTATCTCTTCGTTGTAAGAATATATATATATATATATATATGTATATATGTATACGGGATACGTACGTTGATTTAAATGGAAATCGAAAATTATTTCAAGATATTTTCAACGCTTCCTCTGACTTTATATATTACGAAATTCTTTCAAGATTCCATATTTCTACTCATAAAAAAGTTATTCCTTGTTAATAAAAGTTACATCAATAGCAATGGATTAAACATTAAACGGTTGATCTTATTAATTACTCTCTTATAGAATTAGATATTTTTTCCTGGGATTATGGGGTAGAGATAATTTTGATAGCTCGTTAATTCGCAAAAAAAGAAACACGCCCACGGCCCAAAACGCTAGGTTTTGTCGAGGAGTCAAGAGAAAAATATTTTTTAAAACTGATAGAGAGAAAGAGAGTGAGTTAGTGGTGTTGAGAATGGCGATGCATGTGCGTACGATGGGAGGGAGGGTGGGAGGGAGGAAGAAAAGAGTAGCGCATTACGAGTGCAAAAGGGGTCCCCGGTCACCGACGAGGAGTGATGATAACATCAGTCTTTCCGTGTTCCTCGTTCGTTCGTTCCTTCGTTCGTTCGTTCGTTCGTTCCTTCCTTCCTTACTTGCTTACTTACTTGGTTGCGTTAGTAGGATTGCGTTCGTCGTCGCACACGCTCGATAAAACGGGAATAACTTTGGTCTTATTCTCCTTTTCGTTTCATCCTTTACTACGTGTCCCTCTTCATGTAATTTGTATCGAAGCATCGCAGAAACGGAGACAGTGTCGGCGACGGGCAAAGACCGATTGCGATTCGTGACGTAGAGGGAAGAGAATCAGTGTGTATAGGGTATATACCTAAGGACTCGATCGAGCGAGATTCGTGAGGAGGAGAAGGATGAGGATGAGGATGAGGAGGAGGAGGAAGAAAACGAAGGAGAAGAGATATCTCCTTTTGTTTTACCGCAAGAAAGGCTTTTCTGAAATCCGAACTGAGTTAGCCTAAAGGTGGTCCTCTCTCCCCACCATCAGTGAATCCCAAGAGGGAGACGCGCGTGCAGGGGATGGTCCAAAGACATGAACCAAGTAAACGGGGGGGAAGTTTGAGGAGGAGGAGGAGGAGGAGGAGAGGAAGGGCGAGACCAAGAAACAATCCTTCCTTTTATTTCAGCACCGGAACGCGTACTCGGGCCTCGCTCTTCTACCTTTTTTGTCCTTTCGAGGGCCACTAACAAGCGCTCTTTTGCTCCTCGCGAATTGTGATGCCGCTGACACTTTAGTGATGTTCCTGCCTCGCTCAGAGAGGACAGGGACCCTTTCTCGACGGGACCCACTCTCCCTTCGGGCCCATATTCGGCACACTGACCACCGATCGACTGGGACCCAATGCAATGTAAAATTCGACGGTGCCGTCGTCTATTCATCGCTCGGAAAGATCTCTCGCGAGTGTTGAAACAACGACGAAGAAGACGAAGACGATGACGAAGACGACGATGCGAAGGAGACGCGTAAGACGGAAAGTGAATATTTTTCTTACCAATCCTATTTTGTTCTGATCCTTTGCTTATTATTCTTCTTCTTCTTCTTCCTTAGATTCGTCTTCGACTTGCGATGAAAAACCTTTACCTATCAAATTTTTCTTATTTTTATCATACTTTTTTTTTATTATTTATACAATCTTTACTTTAAATCTAAGCGATATTATTTTCTTTTTTTTACACGTGAAATAATTATTTTAACGAATGATATCAACTTTATCTCTACTATTTTATTTTTCATATTTTACAGATTACATTTATATAATATGTTTCTATTTGAACGAAAGGAAATTAATAAAAATATCACGTGGAATGAAAAATCCGTATAAAATTGTATCCATTATTATCAGGCTTAACAAATTATTCTATTAATTTTAATCTACCTTTATATATTACATATAATTAATACGAAAAACACAAAACTATAAAGGATGACTTCAATCGCTCAGAAATCTAACGAAGTGACTCGATCTAATTGGATCGTCGAGGATTTATCGATGATATAAATCACCGTTCGTGTTAGACCACATCTCTCTCTCTCTCTCTCTCTCTCTCTCTCTCTCTCTCTCTCTCTTTCATTCTTTCTCTCTTGGAAAAACTTCGAAGGACTTTGAAATACGCAGATATATTTCGAAGATACTCGCGGCACTTCTTTAAACGAAGAAGAAGAAGAAGAAGAAGAACTCGTAGATACTGCGTTATTCTTTACGACGCCTTCGAGCAAATTCTACCTCGACAGGACCTCTTTCTCTCTCTCTCTCTCTCTCTTTCTCTCTCTTTCCCTCTTTCCCTCTTTCTCTCTCTTTCATCGTCCTTCTCGATTCCGTGCACTCTTTGGCAAAACACAGCCACAAAGCTGTACCTATGCGAGATTGATACATTTTTAATGCGAGCACGACGGCGATCTAAGGACAAGCTGGAGGGGGGAGTTAGGGGGAGGTAGGGGGGAGTAAGGGGATACACGAAGCAGAGCAAAGTGCCGCGGAATCCTCGCCACGTGAGGTAAAAAGGAGACGAAAAAGGGTAAAAAAGGGGAAGATCGGTGAGTCGAAAGTTGGAATCGAGAGTGGACGAACACGGGCCATTCTCTCTCTCTCTCTCTCTCTCTCTCTCTCTGTTACTATTGCTTGTTCGTTCTCCAAGCCGGAGGGGAAATCTTCTCTCGCGTTTGTGTGGAATTCCGCGAGGAGGACAAGAGAAGCATTTTTTGCGAGATCAGAAACGTGGTGAGAATTGTCGACTATCGGTGGCAGGCGCGAGAGAAGCAAACCCTTTCTCCACTATTCTGTCTCGTCTACTATTTCTACTTCTTCTATTTCTTCATTTTTTTTTTTTTTATTCTTTTTTTTATTGTTCTTCTTTTTCTTCTTTTATTTCTTGTTCTTCTTGTTCGGTGACGACAACTTTGAGTTTTCTCTTTCACCGTCGTATACGCGACTACGACCATTTCGTAACATTTAACTTACCACGAACCGAAACGAAATAACTTCGAAAACACTTTTGGGATTCTACTTACTCTGGTATTTACCGCGAACGTCTTATTTATCGATCACCTATCGTGCCAGAAATATTTCGGAGGTTTACTTTGAACCTGGAGGAGATATTCATTTTCTCAATCCACATTCGACAATTCAAACGTATTCTTGAATGTTCGAATTCGAGATAAGAAATGAGATTTGTTAAATGTTGCGATGATAGTTTCTTTTTTCTTTTTTTTCAATCATTCAATTACTTTCAACATATCGTCTATGTTCAGTCGCGAATCATTAAATAATAACATTTATATTAATTCGAACAACAATCACTAACATAAGTCAACTTTTAATGGGCAAAATAAGGCTTGGGAATTGATAATGATTTTTGATAATGGTTAGTTAATGAAAAAAAAAATAAAAAAGGAATTTTCTCATCGAACACATAATACATTTTTTATTATAATTAATATTGATAATTGTAGCTTATGGTACTCGTTATTCAGGCCCGTTAAAAACCGTATAAATTAATTTATTTGAAATACTTTTTCGTTTGATAACGAATAAATATTAATTGTTTAATGAAAACTGTCGATCTTCATTGGTATTTCGACGACAATTATTATAAATGTCAGTCTACCAATATATAGAAGAAGAAGAAGAAGAAGAATAAGAAAAAGAAGATGAATAAAATGATTTTAAAAAAGATAAGACGAGATATGAGAAGGAAGAGAAAAAGACCCATCTTGGTCCCTCGTCACCGATCCTCGACTGGGCCATCGATTTATCTCCGAGGGATCTAGTAATTAATTTTAAACGCAATTTAATTGGCTGCTCGCAATTTAGGCGGAGCACGATCCTCGCCTAACGATGATTATTACCCGAACGTATGGTTGGAAAGCTCTTAATTGACTCGTTGTCGTTTCTTCATTCGCCATACACTTTCTCTTTCTCTCTCTCTGTCTCTATTTTTTTTCTATATTCTGTCTCTCTTTAAAATTCCTTAAACCTTATTTGCATGGAATGTTATCTTTGCACTTGTAAGCGAGATAAAATTTGATTTCGTAATAAAAATGGTTGAAATATATAAAATAGGTAAAAATATTTATGATATTAATAGTCGATAAATAAACGAACAATTTGAATGAAGAAATTTCGAATAGGAGTCGATTATATTTAAAAGATTATTATCATTCGATCATATATATATATAAATATCTTCGTAATAAAATATACATAGCTGTGTATATTTATTTATGCATACAAGTATATACATATATCTTAATAAATTATAGTAACAGCTAATAGTCAATCGTTTCTCTTTTCTCTCCCTCTCTAAATTTTAAGCTTTGAAGAAAAGACAGGATAAAAACTCATGGTCCATTGTGGATGTTGGAAGCATAGCAAAATTCTCGTTCCCTACTATCGCTGACTAAATTCTTAGATTTATTCGTAGCTACAAATTCGAGTCGAGTCGAGCTCGTGGTTACAAAGATCACGGTGATTTATTCGTCGTTAAAGCCAAAATATTTAGAGGTTGTGCATACAGGGTCGACTAATCCCCGACCGGTTCAATTAGCCCAAGTGCCGCAAGTCCGACGAGGTCGTCCTGGCGTACGCCAGCTGGTCCGAACCGGTTTTTCGATCGAATCGAGTTAACGCGTTGAGATCGATCCCTGCCTTCTAAGATCGAGTCCTTCGTTTATTGCCAAATCGTCTGAGAAGAGTTCAAAATTGTCCTCGCCATTTTGGAGAACACGAATATTATTTTTTAAATCATTTTCTTCAACCCAATTCGTTGCAATTGATCGTTAATTTCATATTTCAAAGTGCATACATTTTGCACTCATAAATTATCAGATTGACACCAAAATTTCGTACGTTTATTGTGTTGAAATTGCATAATGGAAATTGTTTTTGTAAAATTTACTTTGGAAATATTAATAAAAGAAAACAAAACCGCACGAACTTTTGTGGTGTCAATCTAATATATAAATAAATAAATAAATAATTATTATTCAATCGTAGGACGTAATCACGTAAACGGAGATTAAATTAATTATTTTAAATACAACAAAAATTCGATCAATTTAATATAACTATTAGCTATGTATTATTTCAAAATAAAAGAACACAATAAATACATTTCTTTAATAAGGAAATTTAAGGCCATATTAAGGTTGTAAAAATTTTTAAATAATCCTTTTGAATAATAATAAACCCATTTGGAATTTTTCCTTTAGATCATTTGAAATTAGTATTATTTTAACGTAGGTCGTATCCGATTCATACGGATTGCACAGTAAGCCGGTGAAAATCAATTTGTTACCAAACGTCTTAATAGATACCTGTCAAATTTGCTTGTAATATATATTTGTTCGGTATCTCTATTCAAAAAACCACAAAGAAGTATAATGATTATTTAGAATAATAAACAAGAAAGAAAATTCTTCGACTTTATCGAAGTCTTTATGCGTACGACACTCTATGTGGTCTTTCAAAATGGTCCCTTAAAATTGGCTTAAATCGAACCTAAGAATCTATTATAATTTCCCAAGGTAGATTAGTACTGTTAAAATTCTCATTCATAGTGATCCGGTCTGGCATTGTCAAAGGGTCCGAAACTATTGAGTAGGAGCCGACAGAAGGGATTATTCCTTGTAATCTCTTGGCATTGTCTCTCAGGTTTCTATTGGTCGATTGATTTACGACGATTTACGATCCGTTCAAGGTGTGGACGTCCATTCGTTTCGGCAACGGCACGTGACAAGAATACAATTTGTTAACAATAGATCGTCTCTTTACAACTAACATCAACTGGTTTGTGTTTACCAACCTTTGAATTCCTAATACCTTTTCTTATTGCAGGTTTTCTTCGATTTTCCGAATGGTCCGGCTAAAGCATCTTCGACTTTCATGGTAACAAATACTAATTCCTATAAATATGTTTCCGTAAGATACTTTTTTAAAGGTACAAATGTTCGGTATATTTTTTTTCTTCATCTTTTAACAAAAAGAAAATATTAACAACGAACATTTTTTAATTATTTATTTATCCTATATTCATTTCTATATAAATCTATTATATTAATGTTCGATTATATATATTCTTTTCATATATTAAGATTTGAATGAAAAATAAATGATATATCTCTTGTTCACATTTTTCATAAATTAATTAATTCCGATCTTGTATTCCTAAAACGAAAGTAAACAGTATTTTATAATGCATTTATTAAATACAATTTTTTATTCTCCTAACTATCAATTATTTCTATTAAAAACTTATAAGTATATCATTAAATAACCACAATAAATTTTTATTCTTCGAATAAACAATAAAAAAAAAAAAAAAAACAATAAAAAGAACACTCCTTAAAAAACCTGACAAATTTATGAAGCGCGTATGAGTATATACGAAAAAGAAAAAAAAAAGGAAAAGAAAAAGAAAAAAAAAAAAAGAGAAACGACACCACAGGTGTTAAATTATTGCTCGATAATGCCAGTTCATTTTCCAATATCAGTAATAACGTAGAAAAGAGGTGGGGGGAAAAAAAAAAAAACAAAAAAAAAAAAAAAAAAAGAAAGAAAATAATAAGTAAAGAAGGCGGAGAACTATGGGAGGTTCAGGTGGCACACAATGATCACTGTCGAACAACTTCGAAACTCGAGAATGGGAAATGTGTCCCACGGCTTAAGGTGTACAGTTTAAAAGGGCCCTTTCAAAACGAGTCACGCATAATTATAAAACATTCTTTTTCGAGGGTAGCGGTTACGGGTGCGGAAATAAAAACGTAGCGCCGTTCTTTTTACACCCTATTTTATCGTCGAAATAAATGCTTACGAAGATTAAAGTAAATAAGAAAGGGTGCTAAAACGAGAGAGAACGAGGTATAATAAAGATAGAAAGAGAAAGAGAAAGACATGACGGAGAGAAAAATGAAACGACAAAAAATGTAAGGAGAAGAAAGAGAAAAGATGTAACCAAAAGAAAAAAAAAAAAAAGAATAAGAAAGAAAGAGAGAGAGAGAGAGAGAGAGAGAGGTTCGACGGTCGAATATCCACGGGCATGCCAACCATAAAAATCAGCCTCGTTAATACAAGGCGGATTTCATAAATCTTGAGTAATAAGTTTTTACGCATTGGTTATGGCGTATAATGGCGGCTTAATTGTGGGCTGGTGAGCTCCGCGCGACGTTCCACGAGCTCTGTTCCTATGGCCTTCTTTCTTTCTCTCTCTCTCTCTCTCTCTCTCTCTCTCTCTCTCTCTCTCTCTCTCACACATACACACTCTTTATCTCTATCTCTTTCTTTCTTTTCTGTTTGGTTGTAAACTTGATATGTATAGGTAGAAGCGTACGTATATACGTACGTACGTTCGTACTTACGAGCAATGCACGTTTAACTTCTACACGTATAAACCCCATGAGCACGTCGGGATATCGTAAAATACATAAATACCAATACTCAGTGGGGGCACCGAGTCACCGTTGCGCGCGTGAATACATAAATGCATAAATATCGGGGCCCTCGACGTACGTTATAAGGCCTCTGGAAGTTAGCTGGGCCTTACGAGTGAGAGAAAGAGAGAGAGAGGGAGAACGAAAAAGAAAGAGAAAGAGAGAGGTGGTCCAGACACGCATGTCTTATGGTAATCTTTCGTAGTGTTAGCAGGACCTTACAATATTATTTGTCCGCATTAAATCGCCGATGCGAGATCCCTCGGCGCGCACCTTGTTTCATTGGTGCTCAGCCTGTCCATCGTTTTCTCTTCTTATTCTTCTTCTCTTACTCTCTTTCTTTCTGTTTGGCATATTCGTTGTACGCTAAAGCAAATCTAACAGTTGTATGTATTCGTAGTATCATTCAATTTTCGACACTTAATACAATTTTGTGTGTTTGATCATTTTAATATTAATGATTTTATTTTACGTTAATAATATATAAATTATTATATCTGATCGTTAAATTGTTTTTTTCAAAGATACAATGATAAAATATTTTAGATAATAATAATATATAAAAATATGTTGATATTTGTATATGTTAAAATTAAAAAAAAATAAAAAAGTTTTAGATGATAATGTATTATTATAAGTATTATGAAAATGAGAACCCCGGAGATATTTGCTTAGCGGTCAGTAAAGAACGAACGCGTAGCAAACTCGGTGGCGACGGTGGTGACGATAAAAACGGCCACTTGCTTGAATTTAGATTAATGTTAACTTCTACCAAGGGACTTGCTCCCTCGCGCCACGTGTGGGGATAATTAGTATCCGTTAACACGATAATCGATGTTAGGTGTTCGAGCGTGCCGGTAGTTCGAAGGTAGATCCAACCAGGCGACAATAATTAAAACATTCCAATGAGTTATTTTTTAAATGAGCTTAGACACATATTTAAGGATATTTCATAAATATATCATAATATATCATTTCGTTTTCGTTTAGTGTTTATCCCTTTTTTTAAATCACATCACCGAAATTAAATGATTATATACTTATATAATAATAATATTTTTATACAAAGATATTATATTAATTATCCTCTATTTAAATATTCTCGCACACACATTTGTTTTCTCAAATATTTTTCTATCCAATTCGATCACGCGAACAACGGTGGTTCTACGAGAGGTGGGGGATGTGGGGGATGATAGAAAAAGACGAAAGAAAAAAAAGAAAAAGAAAAAATGAAACAAGGAACGTCGAATTAATGAGAGTCACTGACAAGAATTTGGTTTGGCGTTAATCTTGAGGCAAGCTGCCTTCGTATTGGCCGCCGTCTGGCAGACAATTACTTCGTGGACCCCCCGCGGCAGCGATGGATGTCCCTTTATCTCTCTCACTCCCTCTCCCTCACCCTCACCCTCACCCTCATCCTCTCTTTCTCTTTTCTCTTTTTTTTATTATTATTATACCTTTTTCACTCTCGGTCTTTGCCCAACGTCGAAATTCCATGATAGGCAGAAGATGCAGCAGCACGATGTTGTTCAACCTTTCCTACCTTTTCTACCTACCCCCTTTAGAAATTTCTTCTGCATTTCATCGATGGTGTTGGATAGTGTAGGATGGTGTTAGGGGTAAACTGAAGAAGAGACTGGCGGTGTTTCTGCCACTGGTCGAAGGCGTGTGGCCAGAATTGCACTCGAAAAGAACGTATTTATCGTTCCTCTCCAAACCAAACCACCCACCCACCCCCAACCCCCGGGGTCCCATCACCCTTTTCTACTTGTTTCTTTTCTTTCTTCTTATCCAATGTAACCCATCCTTCTCTCAAAGTTCACTCGGCATAAGCTGTTTGTTTACATGATATATCGCCAGTGATAGTTATCACCTTGTGTATGGGACCCCATGAGAAAGAAAGAAAGAGAGAGAGAGTGAGAGCATGTGGCTGGTACAACCGGGCGATATGAGATATTATGTTCTAAGAGAAATCTAATGACACCTCTCCAAAGGCAATAAAAGAAGCCATTCGTGCCTGCCATGGACTCTCGACCTGCTCCTCACCATAACCCCCCCTTCCCCCTTCCCTTCTCTTCTTCATCTTCTTTCGTTTCATTCCCAGCCAAGAATTACCTTTTCGTTTTTTTTTCTTTATCTTTCTTTCTTTCTCTCTCTCTCTCTCTCTTTCTCACCATTTATTTTTCTCTGCTACTTTTTTTCTTGTGTATTCTTTTAATTAAGTATAGGATGATTATTGGATAATACTATACATTATTTCTTTAATAGCTAAGAATGAGGATTTTGTCTAAAGGAATGTAAAAATTGTATGGTAGGATTTCTTACATTTTAATCTCTTTTTTTCCATCTCTTTATTAATTTAAAATATAAAATAATATAATGAAATAAAATATATTATAATGAAGAAAAAAAAAAATGCTCTAATAGCATCCATTGCTTTTTATTTATTTCTATAAAATATATAAGCTAATCTTATATTATATTACTTATCCCGTTCCTTAATGATATCCTTCTCGAGGATTAATAGTATAACATTTTATTGTAATTTATTATCTGTGTGACTTTTTTTTCATTTTTTTCTCGTAGATACGATAAGATATATTTTTTGTTGTTTTCATTACATTTCATTTCATTTCATTTTATGAGAACTTTGTTCCGTAATAATAAATTGCCTTTTTTTTTTTTCCCTTCCCTTTTCCTCCCTCCCTCCCCCCCCACCTTTTTTTTATCTCGACTTTTATTTCTTGTACTTCACGTTTCCTATTCTCGTGACTGCGAAGGAAGTTGATGGGCGGGTCGCGACTTCGCTTTCTAATTGCTGAATTAGAGGTGGATCGTTACTCGACGAACGATCTTAGCTCATGCTTGTTTTTCCATCCTTGTAAGAGAGTCTTTCTTACTCTCTTTCTCTCTTTTAAATTCCAAGAGAATATATCTATTTATTCTCGGTCGTTTAGAATTAACGACATCTTTTTAATTAATAGGGTGATTCGATTGGCTATAAATGTTGACCATAAAGGTCAACATTCTTCGAGAAAAAGATTTTAAATCATATTTAAATCAAATATGAATTATTCTCAATCTCATATAAATATTCATTCCAATTGACGACAATGTACACATAGAACGCGATGATAAAATTAACAATTAAAATATTAATAATGGTTATTAAAAAATAACAATAATTTATTGTGTGTTCATTGGTAATAATATATATATATATATATATATATATATAATAAATAATTAATAACGTTCGTGTAATAAATTATCATTAAATCGTGTAATAATTTGAAATATATTTCAATGTGAAACATCGGGCAAATATTTTTCTCTTCCTTACATTATTATTATTATTATTATTGTTATTATTATATCGACTGGTTAGAAAACAACCAGAAGCATTTACACGAACGTTTAAATATACCTAACTTATTATTATAATCCGAGACGATGAAATTTCTACCGTATTTACGAATTCTTAAAAAGCACAGCAGGAGGGTTAAGAGAAAAAGAGAGAGAGAGAGAGAGAGAGAGTTTAAGAAAAGAAATAATAAGTTTCTCGTTTGTGGCCGGTAAAAACTATGGCGGCTTAACGATCTGCCGGCACGTTGACACGACGACCAGGACGTAAAATAAGGGTTCGGGTCACACGGTCTTTCGTTCGGGGTATTTTAATGGTGTTATAATGTATGTATGCTTTAGCACACAACCCGGCTACGACTGTGGACCAAGGGGTACCTCGATTTTCGAGTCTTGCTTTGTGTTTTCTATAGTATATGTATATATATATATATAGGTATAGTTGCATATATATGTATTTCTTTTGGTGTATGTATATATAAGCAACATATAACACACTATGCCGAGTTTCGTCTTGCACGCTAGGAACGAACGCCTCGGACGGGTTCGGCTCAGCATGGGGCCCCTTTCGATATATTCAATCACGAAATTATCACTTCTGTATGGCGCGGGCCACGTCACAGTGCCGTAACGCGAATTCCATGACGCCACCTAACGTGTAAACCATCCTGGAATCAAATTATTGTGTTTGTTATCTCCGTGATATCTATTTCCTTTTTACATTGAACTTTTTCATCGTATAATATCTACAAGAGATTATTATTTATTGAAAGATGTATAAAGGTTGTTGTACCAAAACTTGTGTGTGTGTGTGTGTGTGTGCTTTTATCGTATTGAAAAATTATATATTTTTCTCTGACAGGTATTTGAAACGATGGTATCGCGAGGTTGTATATTTTTTTCTTACCAATGTTGTAACTGGTGATTCATTTCTTTTTCTTTTAAACGAAAAAATAAAATATTATAAATATGAAATTATTTTTTCGTCATAATAAAATCAATGACTTTGAAAATCATACAGAACATCACGTTAATAATTAGATAGATACATAAAAAAAAGTTTCGAAATATTTATTAACAAGACAATATTTTCAACATATTGTTAACTACTTTAGTAAAGTAAATGCAATGAATGATTAGATAAGTTCCATACTAATTTCGTAGGAAAAATGTAAGTTACGTGGAGGCTTGTAGGTAAGCAGGAGCACATTAATACATCCATCTTACGAGTTTGTAATTAAGGCGTCCAAGAGAGAAGAGATCGTGAATCGTGTCGAAAGGTAAAGGTGCTTTCGCAATGTCAGGAAAAGGAGCGGTCACTCGATGTACTCCATTAAGGATTAAGGATGAGAATAAAAACGAGGAAGAGGAGAGAAGAGGAGAGGTTATGTGATGAAGAAGTAGAAAACATTCCTGGTAAACACCATAGGAAGTTAGCAGGTGGGAAAAAGGCTTACACCTTTCTCTTCTTGCTTATCATTAGCATAAGTATGTGGATGATGGTATATACTTACATATACATCTATAAAAATACACGTATATTAATAACATTTATCTAAATGTGTATATTCAAATACTTGCATGTAAACACATATACACATATAAACGTTGAGAAATATAAGATGCGGGCGCGAGCTTTGCTGGAATTTATGACGTCGATCCGAACGACTGGTTTATTAATACGTTATGCTTGCATTAGTATACTTAAGCATGACAAATAGTCCGGTCTCGTGGTTTTTGGACCGATTGCCGGAGGGGTTGTTGATCGAGAATGGCTACAAGAGAAAATCGCTTTTGATCGTGTGTTTCTTAATTTGAAATACCAATACTAATATATTTTACATTGAAATTTGTTTTAGTTTACAAACTGAAACGATAAAATGTTTAAATATAATATATAAATTGTTCAATTGTTTGTAATCTATTACAAAAATATTTGCATACGCGTACGTACAAGGGGTGGTCCAATAACCATGCAAATCATAAATACGATACGATAAAACAGAGAAATCGAGGGGGAAAAAAAATAATAATAATAATAAGAAGAAGAAGAAGAAGAAAACTGGATGCACGCGAATGATAGCGAGTCATTATAAAAACATTAGCCAGGACTTGTTTCCATTTCTTCCAGCACACTCTCTTTTTTCCAGCCAGTCATTATTTATGTACGCGGCGCGTGCGAATTATCGAACTGAATGGCACACGACGATCCGAAGGAACACCGAAAATCATCCGAAACGTAAAACTCGTCCCTGCCTGTTACAAATTCTCGCGTTCATATTAAATGGAAATTATGGAAATGATACGTTCGATGATCACCGAGTAATTGCATTTTCCCGAGAATCGACTTCCATTTTGTAACACGATCGATAATTTACTTCTTCCCTTCGTATGTAAATGTAATGCATACCTATGTATGTATGTATGTATGCATCTATGTATTTTATATACCGCATATTAGTTATATATATGAAAAATGTCATAGTCGTTTAAATCTAAAGCCAGATAGATGCTTTTAAAAGAGAGCAAGCACTCTTGGTGGTTCTTAACGAGGATCGATATTGTCGATGATAAAATATCGCGAGATAAAACCATCTCGACGTGAGTATAACCAACCAACCTCCCCCTCCTTCCCCCCCCCCATGGAAGAGAGAAAGGGAAAGAGAAAGAAGAAGATTTCGCAGTAAAGGAGTCTCGATGACGACGGTTACTTTGTTACTTTAGCGTGAAAAAGCTGTAAATTTCGTGCCATAAAACCGGCGATTTTAGTGGCCACAAATTTGAATGGTGGTGGTGGTGGTAGTAGTGGTGGTGGTAACCGTGATGCGATTCTCCGTTTAGCAAGCTAGCAAGCAGCACGCCTTAATCCTTCTTCCCCTTTTGGTTCCTTTCGAAGTAGAGAAATACCGTGTACCGAGTTGCTACTTTAATGAGCTACGAACTTTTGAATTATGTACCCCGTTAGCTTGTGGTGGGTGAAGTCTTGTAATAGGCACGCACGCGCATCTTCAAACCTCTGCCTCTCAAACTCATTTTTTTTTCTTCTTCTTTTTCTTTTCTAAATAGTTAAATTAAATAAATGGAGAAAAATATGTCGATCGGATTTTTGTAGCACGTTCTTTCCAACAAAAACAATCAAAATTAATGTATACTTTATCGTTGAAAAATTGTTATTAATTATAGTGGAAAAAATGTACGAGAAAAAAAATAATGAAAATATTAAATAACAATATTATTTTTCGAAAAGTGTTTAAATATAAGAAAATATCAAAGATTGAATTTAACTCTGCGTTGTATACACTCATATCAATCAAAGATATATTATACATGAAAACAATCTCAAACGAAGGCAATAACACAAATCTAAGCATAAAAATAATAATTTTTATTATCGTATATAGAAAGTTCAATAAAAATTGATTAGACATATAAAGATTGTTCCATCGTTTTAAACGTTAACATTACAAAACAAACTGTCTATCATTTGATTTATAATATAAAATCAAAGGAGAAAACTATATAAATTTGGAAAATTTGTATTACTCAACCAATTGGTCGTTATAATTACCTGACATCATACGTGTACACACATATAGAATAAAAATAATAAGTGTGGTGATATTCGCGTTTATTGCGATAGCAAAAGTCGAGCTTGGTTGTTCAACGACGTTAAGTTCGGCGGGACGTCGATATGGTATTAAATTAACCTTTCGAGACTGACCCTTTTTGCGGTCGACCGATACAGGAAAGCAATTCCGAAGGTGCTTGTATTTTGAGCCGTTATTTACAATAGAGAGCAATTCCATGGGCTGGCCAGGGGGCACTCGGCAATGGAGGCAGCCAGAACTAACAAGGTAACTTAACTCCGAGGATCCCCATGCGTGGTTCGGGACCACGTGAAGAGAACATCGAAAGGGGGAACCGAAATGGCTGGCACACACATAACTCGCATCCATTTCAATATCATTAGCGCCTCGCTTCTTCGTGCCTGCTGAGATCCTCGCGGAAGAAACAACAAGGACGCTTAATAGTGATAATAATTCAAATTTCAAACGTATAGAATAAAAAACTGTTTTATATACGAGTTCGCTCTTTCTCTCTCTCTCTCTCTCTCTTTTTATCTCTAACACATTTTCTCTTTTTTCATATTTTAATTTTTTTATTTATATTTTTCTTTCTTTCTTTCTTTTTTTTTTTTTTTATTGGCACGCACATACACAAAAGATAAGAGATAATTTTTATGAGATTAAATGCGAACGAACAAAACTCCTTGATATATTTTTAATTTATTTCTTTTTTTGGTTTGTTTGGTTTAAGAATCTCTTTTTTAATATTTTTATTTTTATTTTTTTCCTTTTTTGTTGTTTCTTTTTATTTTATTGGCACGTATACATACACAAAAGACAAGAGAAACTGGTTGATGTATATTTAATTTATTTTTTGTTTGTTTGTTTAAGAAGAACGATATATCAGCACACTTGTCCTTGTGTATTAACAAAGTGTAATAATTTATAAAGTAACGTTGATCGTAATCCGAAACCTTTCGTTTCTTTCTTAATTCTCGCCAACGGAAAAGACGATTCATTTTCCTCTTAAAATCGAAAATTATTTGATTGCAAACTGTCGTCCGTTGCAAAATGAGAAATAAAGAGATAAGTAGTAAGTTAAGGTAAGGTAAGGTAAGGTAAAATGGGATAAAATTTGCGTTTAACCAGGGAGAACTTAAGGAGTAGTCGACTGTTCGATTTAGAAAAGCACTTTCGTTCTGGATTTATTTCGGTATCAAATGATCAAATGAAGCGCATCGATTACGGTACTGGCCTCGAGGCAACGAAGACGCGTAAAATTCGATTCCCCTCCGAGGTCTCTTTCCTATTTCCTTGGAAATACGTAAATAAGCTTGTTATACGTATCTGCATCGTGATTCACATCGGTGTACGCTTCAATAAACATCGAGAGAAAGTCAGGAATAATATTTTTCCTCCTCATCAAGAAAATAACTTCCTGCTTGTTGTTCCATTTAAATTACTAAATAACACGAGAATGCAAATGGATCAAATTTATTTTTTTTCGTCAGGATAATTAAATCATTAAACTCTATTAGAATGTATTCAATAATCAAATATTGTTTTATCGTATCCTCGTAATCTCTCGTTTGTTGTTGAAAATAAAATAAAAAAAAAAACATTCACAAATTTGTTATTCGAAAGTTAAAAACATAATAAATAACATGACTAACCTATCGACTCCGAAAATATATATATATTAAAATTTTCCTATCATTGCAATCTTAATAATCTTCGATATAAATAAAACTGTATGACAAAGTAAAAATCACATTTAACTGAATACGATTATGTAAAAGAGAGAAATAAAAATATATATTAACAAAATTATAGTAAAATCTAAGGAATAACTTGGTTCTTCGTTTCGAATGAAGATATATCGAACTAGCGGCTCGTTTAGGAAGTTAAATAGCTAAGGTGAACGTTGACTCATTTATTAAAAAAAGTCAAAGAGAAATAAGGCAAGAAAGAAAGCGAGAAAGAGAAAGAGAAAGAGAGAAAGAGAGAGAAAGATAAAAGAAATGATTTAGAGTCGTGTTAGCTGCAGGAGCCGAAATCCTGTTTCCCTTCTCTCTGCGTGATTAAAGATGAGGGCATTGCAAAGGGGGCACCGATGTTGGCAGGCGAGCCGGCTAATGTGTCGACCAAAATATTTATGATGATTGTTTATGGTCCGTACGTATATTAGCACGTTTATCTCGGCGTCTCATCTTTTTCTCTACCTTCCCCCTCTCACCCACCCCCCATCGTCCCCCCTTTTTACCTCAGCACTATCCTCCCACCCCACTTTATTCCTCTCTCATCGTAACGATGATTATTTTATATCATATCTCTCATTTGATTTTTATCCGAAAATGATAACCCATCTCTCTCTCTCTCTCTCTTTTCTCTTTTTTTCATTTTTTTTACCAATACATAGATATTATGTAAACTTCCACATATCTCATATATTGATCTTCCATAGATTTTGTATTTTTTCGATTAGAGATTTATCGATATAGTGTTAATAACACGTCGTTTACGTTTATTACCTATTTTACATAGTCTTTATATACTTCGGTATATAGGATGTATATAAATTCTAAATAAACGTAAATCTTGAAAATCTTACGGAATTTTATTGGAAGAGACATAAATGTCTTTTAAATATACGTATTATTTCGTAAAAGGAGTCTCATTTTATATAAGATTTCTCATTTCTAAAAATAAGAATTTCTCTTTCACTATTTTATGAAGTTGTATTTTTAATCGAACACGTGCGAACCCAACTAACACTTTTACTCTCCCTTTTAAAAATTTGTCTCAACTTTTCTACGAGCACCTCCTTCTCACGACTTATCAAATATTATCGAAAAAATCGTATCTTTTTTTCCGTCTCTCTCGTGTCAACGGCGCAAGATTTTTTGTTCTTTTTTTTTTTTCGAACAGATCACCCCTATCTATCATCATCATCATCCATTTTATTAACAACCATGCCAAACGTTGACATCACTTAAGTGATCTAACGCGTACTATTATAATAATATTCCAACATTACCAGACACTGTTGATCAATTAATTCAAACGAATATCATGATTTTTTAAAAAAAAAGAAACACATTTAGAAATAATAATTTTACCGTCAAACCGGAAAAATATATATAAGTATCTATAGAGAAAGAAAAAAATTAAAAAGACGGAGGGCGGGGGTGGGGGATGGGGGAGTGGGGAGGGGACTCAGAAAAAATTTCTTTCAACATGCGAATCGCGTTCACGTGATTTCGGAATACTCGTGTAAGGGAAAGAAACTAACTCGTGGATGAGAATGGTGGAAAAAAGTGCCGCTTGTGGCTCTTTTCGTCGCACTCGTCTTTCGTGGAAGGCGTTCTTCTCGAAGGAAGTCACTCGTCGATCCCCCTCCCCCTTCCTCCCTGTCCTGCTCACCCTCTAACCAACTCCTCCTTTTCTTCGTTCTCTTCGTTCTACTCTTCTTACCGACTTGTTTGTCCTCTCTTCACCTCGCCACAGGATATCTCATACCACCTTTACTCTCCTCTTTTACAAAGAAGACAAATCCTCGATAGGATCCGTTCCCTGGGTATACGCGTGCTTCTCTTCTTCTTTTTCTTTTTCTTTTTCTTTTTCTTCCATGGCTGGTTGGTCCTCGAGATGAGAATAAGAGAGAGAGAGAGAGAGAGGTTTCTTTATACCAGCTAGTAAATAAATGCCGAAATAAGTACCTAAGGAGGCAAAGATTGACTATGACACTCAGCAGCACGAGAATTATTCTTTTTTTTTCTGCTATCTCTCTCTCTCTCTCTCTCTCTTTCTTTTTTACACCTGCGGTCAAATGGTTCTTAAAAGATGACAATGGGTTGCTTGAAATCTATACTGGTGATTGGGCCAAGGGGGATCCTATAGGATAAACACAAAACGGCCAGCCTGACGATCTTGACGATGAGAGTAGATATAAATGTATATTAATAGATTTCTATACATGTGTGTATGTGAGAAAGAGAGAGAGAGATAGAGAGTGAGATACAGTGAGCGAAGGGATCTAACAATTTTACAATGGAATCAACCGTGTGTGGAAATTCGCAGTTAAAGCTTGATTTTACCCATTTTGTAAATCTAAGCGAGCGAAATTCATCTAAGAAGTTAGACGAATGAAGAAAAAGATTGATAGTGTGAAAGAGATATGTATTTATATTGTTGAAAGACATTTTGTTGAGGGTCATTCGTATGTATACTTATACATCGAAGATCATAAAAAGACTTATCTGACAGTCCTAGATGAATGCTAACAAATTTTCAATGGGCTTTCTACGAGTATCTAATTTTCTTCTTTTCGTGAATAAAAAAGAAAAAAAAAAAACATGATTGACCTGTAGCCATCGTGGTCCAATAAGATGTCAACTTGCCGTATAGCAATCGAAACAGTAACTCCGTGAAATTTCTTTTTCATACGATTGTATTGGACGATGCAAAAGACTCGTCGAGTTTTTTTTTTTTGATATAACATATATGATTTTTAACGGATGACATCGATGAAATGTGAAGTTTTGTAACAACCTATACGTATATACATTCTTATTCTTGAACATTTGTCACACAAAATTTGATATCTTTCTTTTCTTTTGCCATATCGTTCGTAAGGGTAAAAGAAATGATAGAAGATCATGAATTACGAGTATCTTTTGTTATCCTTTTCAAAACTGTTCAACCTTTAAAATGATTCCATGATGATTTGAAATAATTAATAATTAATTATCAATTATATTATAATAACAAGAAAAGAAAAAGAAAATATAGAAAATATGAATAAAAAGAGATTACTGATTATTTTAAATAATTATTTTATTATATCGTATATGTATTATATATATGAAACAAATCGAAAGAAATCGATATGTGTATTTTCAAACACAAAACTAATGATATATCATAGCCATTGCAATTTCGTGTAAAGCCAAGACTTGAATCTTACGATTGCTATTAATTCGATCGATTCTAACATGGGAAATGGAAAAAAAGTCTTAATAGTCGGCATTACTAATAAAGGCCATACACTGTAAGGGCGTGGCGAAAGGATGAAAAGGTGGGGGGGAGGAAGGGGGACGCACTCTAAAAGTCTCGTCTAGGTAATAACTCTATCCTCGGGCCACGTGTTCCAATGTGAGGAGAAAACGGAGCGTATATCTCGTACGGTAGTATGCAATTAAGTTAAACAAATGCCCAGTTCGCCATAAATTCATCCGGTTTGTTTCTAACGTTACTCTCTTACCAGACATTCCTCTTTATTTTCTCTCATTTATCGTATCACCATAAGTACCTCCGCCCTATATTATTTTTATTATCATTTAATTTATTTATCCGTGTTATTATTAAAACCATCTTAATTTTTTTCTTTTTTGTCTTATCTTACCGTACGATCCTTGAAATGTCGTAGGAATTATCTTTGTTATCGTTAAGTTAACTTTGTAAGTGTAAAATATTTAAAACAAAAAAATAGAATTAAATTTTGTTAATCATTTGTACTATCTTTTCCATTTGTTGAGATATCAACGGGAGCAAATCTTTCACAGTACTTGTACTAAGATAAAAAATAGAATGAGATAAAAGAAAAAAGATTCCTTTCGATAGGGATGATCGATATTTTTCCTCCCGTCGCGAATAACATCTGCAAAACGAGTAGAAGTCAGACACAAGGGAAATTCTGCAGGTTGCTAGAGAAGTCGACGCGAGAAACGATCGTGACAGATGCATAATGCATGCATGCATGCATGCATGCATCGAAGGATGCTGCGGATCCTTGCTACGGTGATCCTTCCGAGGATACTACTAGAAAATAGAAGAGTTTGTATAAACCTACAAAACGTATCTACGAACTTTCAATACTAACGTATGAAATTGATAACTTATAAAGATTGCAACGTTAAGTAAATTAAATGATAATAATAAATTATGAAGAAGAAAATATCGGAGAAAAAATCTTCAGATTAATAAATAATTTATAAAAACAAAAATTATATATATAATCATAATTTTATTGAATTAAGAGTTTCTCATTTACTCATTTTTAAATAAATAGGAATACTAAATTATAAAATTAGAAAAATTGTATAAATTGATTAACTAATATTTTTGAATCATAACAAATTCTTGTGATTAACATAATGAGCATTTATTTAAATCAAGATAATATATCTTTATCCTAATAATCAACGTGTAACTATAAATATAAGAAATGTAATAATAAAAAGAAAAAAAGAAACAAAATATAAAAAGAGAGAAAGACTTTTCTCGATGGTTTATAACAATGTATGTAGAAAGATGAAAACGTTTAAGTATTCACGGTCATCATGACGGTAGTCTGAGTGGTGGTCAGTTTAAAAACGACGTCCAGAAATCGTTTTGAGCGTTTCTCTTGGACAGGAGGTGCATATACGTGCATGCGTGCGTGAGTGCATGCGTGAGTGCATGCATGCGTACGCGCGCACGTTCGCTCGCTCCCGCAATTACCTAAGATTATTTATACTTAATGTACGGAACTCAGCGCGGCGATAAATAAGGATAATGGCGGTGGCCATTAAGCCGATACCCGCAGTGATATTTTCTCACTCCGTCGAAGGTATCCGCGGGCTTGTTCGCGCGCCCACGGATCGAACTGAACGCACAGCTCAAAGAAAGTAAAATAGAAAAAGAGAAAAATACAAATAAGAAGAAAAAAAAATAAAGGAAGAAGAAGAAGAAGAAGAAGAACGGCCGTGAGACGCGTTGCGTGCCATCCGTCAAACGTCTTACAATGTTTTACATCGGGCCAATTTTTGAAAGAGCCAACTTTCGTTTTACGTCGTAATAATATTCCTTCGAGGGCCTCCTCCTTCTTCTCCTCCTGCTCACTTTGGCCTTCATGCGAAATACGTGTCTTGCTAATTTCACCTTCTCAACGAAAACGTGAACGACGTTTTGCGAAACTTTACCTGCCGTTCTTTACAAACGGAATTTCTTTAATACCCCTCTCTTTCTCTTTCTTTCTCTATCTATCTCTTTCAACGATAATTCAATTTCGAACCCTTGAAAAAAACGATTCTCTTTCTTCAAAGACATTATAAATATCACGATCATGCAAATTTTGTAAATTTTTTTTCGAAATATGTATATAAGATCCGTTTGCAAAGAGAAGATAATCGTTTTAAAATAAGTGTTAATATTATATATATAGATTATACTTTTTTTAAAAATTTTATATTTTTATGTTATATACACGCATGTATATAAATATATATTGTGATTTTGTATAATAACTCGTTGACAGTGCTATAAACGGAAAAATCAAGAAATAAAATAGAATTCGTTAAAAACATGCTATTTAGATAATTATCTCATTTTCTTATGAAAAGTAAAATAAAATGAAAGAGAATAAAGAAAAAATGTACGTTGGAATAAACGGTCTTATAATAAATTTCTTAATGCGAACGGTGATCGACATAGATCGACGTTTTTCAAAGTACACACCTAATGATTTTCATCATTCGCAAATGGAGTTGCGTGAGAGGAAACGTTTAACATTTAACGTTCTCTCTCTCTCTCTCTCTTTTTCTCTCGTTCTCTTAATCTTTTATAATTTCAAGTACAAAGTGGAGAACGAGTTGCTGTCGTCGTCGTTTTCACGACAGACATCTCTTACCATAAAGTCTTTTTCTCGTTATTATACTTTTTTTTTTCTTTTCTTTATCTCAAATGATCAATTTAAATTCTACGTCGGTGGTCAACTTGCAAATAAAACAACGAAGAACCATTTTAACCTCTTCCATCTTTCTCTTTTTTTTTTTGTCACGCTTTTGTTCGTTCGAATTTAACGTTTAAGTCGTGTATTTCGTATGTCTTCCTCAAGGAGAAGCTGAAAAGCCACTTTCGTTGACAATTTCTCGATTTGATAAAAATAGAAAGTTCGAATTTGGTACGATCTAGACAAATATTAAAAGTGTAAATTTGTGTGCGTAAGTAGGTGGATAAATTTATAAATATCATTGTATAAGTAACATTTTGTGTCTTTGATTAATTTTTATTGCATATACAAAGTGGATTATTAAAAAGTACAAATATTTAGTTTGTACTTTTTAATTTTCGGTAAAAAGTTATTGGAAAAAATTAATTTCAATTAATAATAATATTGAATCCGTTTGAAGAAAATAATTATACTGCATATCAAATATATATATATATATATCATAATTTATAAAAGTATAGTTGTGTAATTTTTTAATGAAGATAAAAAAGAAAACGATCAAGTAATATAGCTCTAATTTTTATTAGTAAAAATGTTAATTATCCGCACGAAGGTCATTAAGATCGTGAGAATTTTATACGTCCTTAAATATGCAAATAATATGCAAAATATATCTATAGACCGTAATCTACTGTAAATATTCCACTTTGTATTATAACTTATCTTTTAAAAAAAAAAAAAAAAAAATAGTATGAGAAGAAAAATGAAAGTTAAGAGAATACATATATAAATTATAGTTATATATAAACGAGGTAAAAGTGGAATTGTAAAACGTAACAGAAGTTTGAGAATCAATTTGACAGATCAATAGACGGTATAAGATGGATATTACATGGCAACTTTGAAGTTGAAGCTTTCCAGTTTAAAATGATACCAATGGTGATCGTTACGCGAATGGTGGTGGAATGGTTTCGCTCTGCCTCGTGTAAAAATAAAAAAAAAAGAAAAAAAAAAGAAAAAAAAAAGTAAACGAATGTGGAAAGAAAGAAAATAAAAAAAAATAAAAATAAAGGCGTTTTAACTTGGTCTGCAGGCACGCGAACACGCTAGTGCACTCTTCCTGTCGCACGAAACAACACGCGTAACAAGACTCGAGAGAGTCCTACCTCGAAGACGATAAAACGATGAGGAAAGTAACAAATCATTCGGTAATGCCACGCGAAAATAGTCATGTTATCTTTCCCCAGTGTGCCAGAAAATCCTTTTATATTTTTGGATAACGTTTTTCATTATTTTATAAGTTGTATGCGGTTTAAAAAAGATTGAAACAATTTGATACATTTTTCGATTGAAAATTTTGGCGATTATTGTTCAATCGATTTAGTCGACAAATGCTTAAATATATTTCGGGCCTTTATTGTTTATAAATTGTAAGTGAAATTTTTTCTAAAATTATATAGGTAATCAAATAAACGATAAATTGTTTTTTCTAACTTGAAGCTTCTATTTTCTCCTCAATAATAATTCACGCCATCAAATTAAGAATTAATTTTTTTCTTCGATTTTTAATATTTAAATTGTTAATTTTATTTATTTTGTTCTTTTTTTATCGCAAAGAGGGTACTTTAACTGAACGGAATCCTGGGTTATAGCTCATAAAGACTATGCCTAAATTCGTCCCTATTATACTGTACACTGTCAGAAATGATTTGTTCTAAATGCAAGTAAAATTTGTTTAACTCTTCTACTTAAAAAGTAAATTATTCATAGAAAAATATGGACTGAAGGAATCCTAGGAAACTCGAAAGAATGTAAAAGAAGTTGTCTTCTATTTTCGAGACTTGCAATTTGAGATTTTATTATTAATATATTATTAATATCCATAAATCACAATATTGTTTATTAAAATGTTTAAAATTCGAAACAATTATTATAATAATCATTTTAAATAAACATTATTAAATTTAATATCATAATAACGACTTGCAAAATTTGATATTTAAATAATTACGTAAGTTTTCAGCACGAGCAAAAACAGGAATATAATTTTAATCGATGGCTTATAGGCTTCTATGCATTTTAATAGGTTTTCTCAAAATGTACGCAATAAAATGTCATTAATAACTCAGTCAGTCATAAAATACATATCTGGTTTCTTAATAATTGTCCCGGTACGGTCACGCAGTAGCGTAAATGCTAAGCCAATTATAATAAAAATGACATAAATGAAAAATATAAAGAGTTAAAAAAGAAAAATGTGAAATTTATTATCTATTTAAACCAACATTTATAAACACAGTAATAAAAAGGGGGGGGGGAGAAAAAAGTAATATTTAAAACAAAAAAAACAAACAAGATTTATCAATGACTTCGATCTGTCTTCTCGTGCAATCGTTATCTCACATTAATCGCGATAATAAATATTAATAAAAATTAAATAAGAGAAATAAAAGTACACAACAACAACAAAAAAGAAAAAGAAAAATAAAATAAAATAAAAATGAAAAAAAGAGATTTGAAGATGAGATCGAGGATGAAGTTCGACGTTTGAAATTTGTTTAGTTCGAAGGAGCTATTTGGTGAAGAAGGGTATAGGGTTTGGAAGGAAGGAAAGCGTGACAGCGAACGTACGGAACGTTGAATCGACCAATGGCGATGCTACGGTGAATGGGATCCGTCGAAGCGTCGAAAGGGTACCCTGGTGAGGAGAAGGGACGAAGGGAAAGGGACGAGAAAGTCGACGACGAGGGAGGATGAGAGCAAGAAAGAGAGAAAGAGAGTGAAGCAGAAATGAGTACGATGAGTTACGGCTCGGCGTAAATCTCGAGCTAATGGCTGCCTAAACGCGAAACCTGCTGGCTTGCTCGAACCTCCCCCGGCACGACCGAGAAATTTAATAATCCAACTAATGGGCTCGCGGTGGCTTATTATAGTTATTCCTTTACTAAGGCTACACTCTCACTAGTAGGTATGCGAGTTTCATATAAAACGGGGTAAAGAAATTTCATTATAATCGACTAATACATCGATTAGGATAACATGGTTTTTTTTCAAAATATCATATTATAATAATTATTTGAAATAATATAAAATAAATATATACATTTTTTTTTCTTTATTATTATCTCTTTTTTTTCTAAGAATTTCAAGAGTTCCGTTCTTATTTTGTATCGTTTAATAATACAAAATAAATATAAATGTAAAGAATTTAGCATTGTTGTTATTATTATTATTATTAGAAAGTGTCTTTGGATGGATTAGATAATTATTTTTAAATATGTATTATAACATATATTGTAATACTAATCAACGTCATATGTGAAATTTGAAATGTCGAATGTAGCAATAGAAATATACAATTCAAACTGTTTCCGCGTTATAAGTTTTCAAAGATCCAGATTCAACATATAAAAATAAAGATTCTTTTTGGATAAACATATGCGACCCTCGATTGAATGTGCGTAGGTGTATTTGTATATATGTATAAGTATAATATACATATATTTATTGATAATATAGTTTATGTATTAGTATATGGTATATGGTATCCAATTAAGTAGCTGGACAGAGTATTTTGATTTGATATGCTAAAGGCATACGATTTAACTGGTATAGAAACAGGATTATATAAAATATAGTCAGCTATGAAAGTAGGATTATGTATAGAAACTTGCATATAATAATTTTTTCCTAAATAACTACATTATATAATATATATATATATATGAACATATTCACCACCATATGTTTAATAATTATCAAGATTATTTGCAAACATTAAATTATTGTAGCATTACAAAATATTACAACTGCATAATATTTTGATCCTATATAAAAATCTACAAAATACAATTCTTATTTACACATAAATTTTACATACAAAACAATCCTAGGAAATGAAAGGAAATACTTTCGCGTTTATTCAACCATCGTTCAAACTAAGATCCCTTATCTACGATAGGAGATCACGTTTTAGCGTCCATTACAAAGTCGAAAAATGATGGCAAAAGGTGAGTAATAGAAGTTTGGTGTAATAAAGAGAGAGAGAGAGAAGGAGGGTGGGGAGGTGGTAGAGAGAGGGTTCGAGGAGAGATGACGATGAAGTTAATGGCTGCAAGCTTGCGGGCTGCTTTTCCACGCGCTTTTTCATCTCGATTAATTATTACCTCGGCGATCCTTATCAGGAGCATCTGTAGTATGCGAGCGTAATAATTAAAAGGACTTGAGAAAAAGGGTTAAAAAGAAGAAGGTAAAGAAGAGAAAGAGAGAGAGAGAGAGAGAGAGAGAGAGAGAGAGAGGGTCGGTAATAATCGAGTATCGAGTTGGAGTAGGCGTGGAGACGACCAGCGAGAGAATTCTTCGATTGCTTTTTGATTTAATATTTTACTCTGTAGGCGAGGAACCTCACAAGACCCTTCCTCTCTTTCTCTCTCTCTTTATACATATATATATATATATGTGTGTGCGCTTGTGTGTATATATAATATATATTTATGTATGTATATATGTCTTTCTTTTTTCCGATGCCACGCTTCGTTCTTACGCACGTCGTTCATCACCGTTGGAAAGACGCACTCGAAAATGGACAAGCGTGAAGAATTAAACGATGGCGGAACGAATCCCTTTTTTAAAGTTTAACACGATAAACATCGTATAGATATCACATGGTTATAAGGATAGAGACAAAAAGTCTATAGTATGGTAGAAACGAAAAGACAGATAAGAAAGAAAAAGAGAAAGAAAGAAGGAGAAAGAGAGAGAGAGAGAGAGAGAGAGAAAAAGAAAGTTGATTGATCGATCGATCGGTGCATCGATTGTATTAATCTATTACGTTCTTTAACGATACTACAGTTGTATTTACATATAATTAATGCGTCAAAATACTTGAAATGTTGGATAATTAATGATTCGACCGTTAATCGTTGAATAATCTAATTATACGTGTCACGTTACTTTTCATGTAATAAATTGTATAACGTTCATTTATAATATTCCTATTTACATATAACTTGTTTATTTATTTATATTATACTTGATATCTGGTTTTAAGGGATGTGAATAATTATTTTCTTTGCTTACTTTATAGACAAATTTTTTAGATAAAAGTTGATTGATTTTTTCTAAGAAAAATGTGATATTTATTCCGATCGTTTTATAAAATGTGATCCTGATATAATTATTTCTCTCTTTAAATTTGACAAATTTGATTTAATACATTACATAATACATACAAGACCAATCAAATCTGACAATGAGTTATTGTGTTATAATTTCAAAAAAAAAAAAAAGATAACACAGAATATATTATAAGAAAAGTACTATAAAAATTCTATCATATATCTTTTCTAAGAAAAAACGTAAAACTTAAATAGACCAAAAAAATGAATCGATCGTTTAATAATTAATTTCAAATGAATACTCTCGTAATTCATTATTAAAAACTACTTTTATATATTTCTAAACTCGTTTAACGATAAAAGGATACCTTCGAATGGTACGAATACAGGTATGAAAACAAGCCGAAAAAGACATATCTAGAGAAATAAGAAGAAATAGATAATAGAATAAATGAAATGAAAGAGGAGAACGTTTACATTAAGATGATTTTTTGGAGAACAACGCCTCCGCAGTTAGGTCAGTCGCACGAAGAGAATGTAGTTTTAAGGATCCCATGGGGTTGGCAACAGGCAGTAAATCAGACGACCGGTCAACGTTTACGGAGCTTTTTCGGGAATGTTGAACAAACAATTGACGGCTAATAAAGGTGCGTCCACACCGCGGGGCGCCATGTGGGAAGAGATCGGATTAAGTTGCGCACGAAATCGCGAATCTTCTCGATAGATTCGTATCGTTTACTTAAATATATACATATACGAATAAATGTGTGAGTATAATCAAAGCCAATATCCACTTTTTCACCAATAAGATGCCATGTTTATGTTTACGAATGCAAACCCCGATGATCGGACCCCGTCTCGATTTCGTACGATGATCTTCTACCTTTTATATAGGGTGTTTTGAAAATTGTCACGCCAACATGCACGTAATAATATTTGGCAAAGAGAAATGATTCGAGAAATGAATTTTTTTATTGTAATCTAAGATCTCGTTCGTTTAGAAAATTCAATAAGCTCGTTAAACGCGTTTTATTTCATCTCGCGAACATTTCTTTATTTTCCTTTATAGACATTTTTTGGCATACCTTATATAACATTCTTTTTATTTTGTTCTTCTCTTTAGACCCATGGTGACCGGATCCCGTGAGAGCGAATAATAATAATCGACGGGCGTAAAAGAGCCAACGGATAACGAACGGTTGAATATTTGCCGCGTTATTGTCGATCGAATGATCGAAAAAGGAGGCTAAACTTAAGTTGAATATTTTCTACAGAATGAAAACCCGATTTCGCTTTTAAATTCATTCGTATAAATCTACTTTCGATCGCGCATTCATAAATTTTATGAATTAACCGTAAAACCTACTTACGTTTATATATAGGTACGTATTAAAAAACATTCGACTTATGTGTAATCATTTATAATTTTAAATAATTTCGTTTGAATTTCTTTCAGAGAATGAAAAAAAAAAGAAAAGAAAAAGAAGAAGAAGAAATTTGTATCAATTGAATATTTATATAAATTAATGAATAGATATATATCTGATACATAATCACTTGTATCTTCGAATAGAAACGGGAATAATTTGCCGTTAGATCGTATGAATAAATTTGCTGTTATCTAATTTAATCGATTTTAAGATGACAAAAATCAATCGATTAAAAATCAGATCTACGATTTGTCATTTATACGTATCAGTATTATCTATTAACAAGTGAGTACATATATTCTTATAAAATATCACCATTTAATGGTAAAATAATCCTTAATGTGTCAGAATTGATCGTTCGCGATTGTAATAAAAATTCTCTTGGGCATCGAAAAGAACAGGTTCCATCTTCGTTTTAACCGATGTAGCAAACGTAAAAGAAAGAAAGAAAGAAGGAAGAAAGGAAGAAAGGAAGGAAGGAAGGAAGGAAGGAAGGCTCGTTTCTCTTTAGTATCACGAATTGGAAGCAACGTCCTTTGGGCTCCTAGGTATCGCTAAGAAATTAACGACCAACCTAAAACGTCCGATTCATTAAATGAGGGATAAGATTGTCATAATTTATAATTTAATAACGATCTAAAGAGGCTCATTAAAAGGCGGACGGTTTCCAAAACGCGTAGCATATTTATTACGACCAGTTTTGCGCGCTCGGGTTCTTCTTCATTAAGAAAGAGAAAACGAGAAGCTGAGAGAAAGAGAGAGAGAGAGAGAGAGAGAGAGAGAGAGAGAGAGAGAGAGAGAGAGAGAGAGAGAGAGAGAGAAGGATAAGGAAGCTTTCTTTTGCATCTTCGTTTATGTTATCATCTTTTTATCTTTGTGTGTATCTGACACACAGATAAAAGAAAATAAACAAACAAATATAAGAAGAAAGTAATATTGGTTAAATCAATGTATTAACTATGATAATAATCACAAATGTCGCTTATTATTATATTAATAAATAACATATATATTATACCTGTATTTTATTAATATATATATATTAATAAATTTATATAATTCGCATATGAAAAAAGTTTATAAAAATATTTAATTAGATTGATATTGATTATGATGACATGCATGTACTATTATCTATAAAATTAAGAATATCTCAAAAAAAATATAAATATAAAATACATAAATCTTCAGTTCGACACTGACATCTTATATTTCTTTTTCATTAATTTTGTTCTTTCAAATATCAACCGTACGAAAGGAAGAGATAGAAAGAAATAAAGATAGGTATATAGAAAAAGAATAAAAAAAAATAATAAGATGAAACGACTTTTACATATGCAAATAATATTTCTTTATCGTTTATATAACTTCAAAATGAAGTCACGAATTTGTTCATTAATCAAATCCATATTTAATCAAATATAATACATAGATAAATAAAGCCAATTACATTTCAATTACGTGGTGGGTGTAAGCATTGTACAATATAAAAAAGAAAATGATAACTCGATCCGTATCGTTTTAATCGAATTTGACAATAAATCTATTTCCCCCCCCCCCCTCTATCCTCTCTCTACTTGACAAATAACAATAGTAGTAGGATGAGAGTATTCAGAAAAAAAATAATAATTTACATATTTATAGAAAATTAATCCAAATGGCGTAGGTGGAAGAAAACTCGTATCATTGTATAAAAGTTAGATTATACGAAAGAGAATTAACGCGAATAATAATATACCTACATACATACATACACGTATGCATGTTATATTAATTTTTTCTTAACGTTCTACGACGTCTCATCTAATATTCGACGAGAAAAAGAAATGAAGCTTCCCTTTTACGAATAATCGAGAGACCCGTGACATTGTCGAACTAAATTAATTAAGCTCAGCGTGTTCTTCTTACGATACATCGTAAAATTCAAGAGCGAGTCTCGTAGAAGACAGAGGAGACTTTATTCGCGTTTCGATGTTCAACGTATGCTTCTTAAATGAAAGAGAAAAAGAGAGAGGACGAGTGTAAGAGTAAAGAAGAGAGGAAGCGTGAAACGAACTCAAGAAAGTTAGTAAGAGAGAAAGAAAGAGAGAGAGAGAGACAGACAGAAAGAGAAGAAACGATCGAGAGAAAGAGAGAGAGAGAGAGAGAAGGTACACCATAAATGCCCGTTTATTACCACGGTAATATTACCAGCCACTTAAGGGCCGCTCGTTTTATAGGTAATAACTCATTTGGGAATTAAGCTCTTTAGCACAAAGCCCTTGCTTTTTGATAAGCATCTCGTGGCTACGGGATGCGAAGAAAACGAGAAACCCGTAACTTCTCCGCAACTTGGGATACCCCTTGTCTATTTTCTTCTACATATAAGAAAAATAAAGAACGAATCAACGAACCATTCGCGTATAAATTTCATATCGAATTAACGAATTGTTAATGTGTTTTCTAATAATTGTAAGTATTGTAAGTAAATATTTATTTGTTATTTTGTAAAGAAGGCAAATTATTTTTAATTAACTTTGTATTTTTTGTCCTTTGAGATAATTTGGAGATACGAGAAAATGATGGGAACAAATGTTATCTCGATTATTATATTTATTTCATAAAAATTTATTTTCATATTATTTGTTATCTCATTGTATGTTTTATTTTTGGATATTGATGCTACGCTCTTTTGATAATACGTTGTCTTTAAATTTGATTGTTTATTAAGATTAATTCATGACGATGTTTAAATTTCTACGAAAGAAAAATAATTAAAAATTACTTAGCAATATTGTAATAATTATTACGATTAAAATAATCATGTAGATATCGATTATTATTTATTTATTTATTTATTGAAAAGGAATAATAATTGTAAAGAAGAAAATATTAATATCTTAGAAAGAAAATCACGAAAATGTTAGGAGGGAGAGGAGTCAGAGATGAATAAATATACATGAAGATTAAAAATCGGCAGGTGGGGTTTCTAATCGTACGATCGAATAGCAGCTACTTCTTATACTTTATAGTTCTACGAAAAGGACCTTATATTATACTACCGAGCGAGGATCGGGAATCAATCGATCGGCCTTCGTAGTGAATCGATGCATCGATCGACCATGAGGATCACGTTGGTCAGCTCTTGTTTACATACCACAACAGTGACGTTAACTGAATTTGAAATGACGCCTCACTTCTTTGGGAGTGTTCTCAATAATTTACCTTCCTTTCGAATCTTCTCTTTCTTTCCCATATTCTTTTTCCTACTTTTTTCTTCCTATTTTTTATTCCTCTCTCTCTCTCTCACTCACTTTCTACGCTTGCGACAAGTTCGTACGATTGTAATGCCGTTCTTTAACTTCGAGAAACACGAATACGAGTTGTACAAAAAAGAAAAAAAATG